>NW_026091822.1:0-13549 GCF_024586455.1 Bactrocera neohumeralis | reverse complement strand
TTTTTCATATTTAAAATTAAACAGTCGATATAGTTGCTTTAAATCATTAATTTAACATCTGTAATTTAAATTTTACCTTCTTCATCTTATGAAGTTGACAAAAAAGATAACGGCAGTGCATTTGGAAAAATTCGAAATCTATTTAGGTAAAAAGTATTTTCTTGATATACACATTGCAGGTTTAAAATCTTTAAGTTAATTTACCTTCTTCAACTTATTGAAGTTGACATCAAGTCATAACGGCAGTGCATTTGGAAGAATTCGACAATCTTATATTCAGGTATAAAGTCCATTTTCTTGTATATACACATTAAGCAGTCGATATTGAGTTGCTTTAAATCATTAATTTAACATCTTTAAGTTAATTTACCTTCTTCATCTTACTGAAGTTGACATAAAGCCATAACGGCAGTGCATTTGGAAGAATTCGATAATCTCATATTCAGGTAAAAAGTCGATTTTCTTGTATATACACATTTAGCAGTCGATATTGAGCTGCTTTAAATCATTAATTTAACATCTTTAAGTTAATTTACCTTCTTCATCTTATTGAAGTTGACATAAGGCCATAACGGCAGTGCATTTGGAAGAATTCGACAATCTTATATTCAGGTATAGAGTCCATTTTCTTGTATATACACATTAAGCAGTCGATATTGAGTTGCTTTAAATCATTAATTTAACATCTTTAAGTTAATTTACCTTCTTCATCTTATTGAAGTTGACATAAAGCCATAACGGCAGTGCATTTGGAAGAATTTGACAATCTTATATTCAGGTATAAAGTCCATTTTCTTGTATATACACATTAAGCAGTCGATATTGAGTTGCTTTAAATCATTAATTTAACATCTTTAAGTTAATTTACCTTCTTCATCTTACTGAAGTTGACATACAGTCATAACGGCAGTGCATTTGGGAGAATTCGACAATCTTATATTCAGGTATAAAGTCGATTTTCTTGTATATACACATTAAGCAGTCGATATTGAGTTGCTTTAAATCATTAATTTAACATCTTTAAGTTAATTTACCTTCTTCATCTTATTGAAGTTGACATAAAGCCATAACGGCAGTGCATTTGGAAGAATTCGACAATCTCATATTCAGGTAAAAAGTCGATTTTCTGTATATACACATTTAGCAGTCGATATTGAGTTGCTTTAAATCATTAATTTAACACCTTTAAGTTAATTTACCTTCTTCATCTTACTGAAATTGACATAAAGCCATAACGGCAGTGCATTTGGAAGAATTCGACAATCTTATATTCAGGTATAAAGTAGATTTTCTTGTATATACACATTAAGCAGTCGATATTGAGTTGCTTTAAATCATTAATTTAAAATCTTTAAGTTAATTTACCTTCTTCATCTCACTGAAGTTGACATAAAGTCATAACGGCAGTGCATTTGGAAGAATTCGACAATCTTATATTCAGGTATAAAGTCGATTTTCTTGTATATACACATTTAGCAGTCGATATTGAGTTGCTTTAAATCATTAATTTAACATCTTTAAGTTAATTTACCTTCTTCATCTTACTGAAGTTGACATAAAGCCATAACGGCAGTGCATTTGGAAGAATTCGACAATCTTATATTCAGGTATAAAGTCCATTTTCTTGTATATACACATTAAGCAGTCGATATTGAGTTGCTTTAAATCATTAATTTAACATCTTTAAGTTAATTTACCTTCTTCATCTTACTGAAGTTGACATAAAGCCATAACGGCAGTGCATTTGGAAGAATTCGACAATCTTATATTCAGGTATAAAGTCCATTTTCTTGTATATACACATTAAGCAGTCGATATTGAGTTGCTTTAAATCATTAATTTAACATCTTTAAGTTAATTTACCTTCTTCATCTTATTGAAGTTGACATAAAGTCATAACGGCAGTGCATTTGGAAGAATTCGACAATCTTATATTCAGGTATAAAGTCGATTTTCTTGTATATACACATTAAGCAGTCGATATTGAGTTGCTTTAAATCATTAATTTAACATCTTTAAGTTAATTTACCTTCTTCATCTTACTGAAGTTGACATAAAGTCATAACGGCAGTGCATTTGGAAGAATTCGACAATCTTATATTCAGGTATAGAGTCGATTTTCTTGTATATACACATTTAGCAGTCGATATTGAGTTGCTTTAAATCATTAATTTAACATCTTTAAGTTAATTTACCTTCTTCATCTTATTGAAGTTGACATAAAGCCATAACGGCAGTGCATTTGGAAGAATTCGACAATCTTATATTCAGGTATAAAGTCGATTTTCTTGTATATACACATTAAGCAGTCGATATTGAGTTGCTTTAAATCATTAATTTAACATATTTAAGTTAATTTACCTTCTTCATCTTACTGAAGTTGACATAAAGCCATAACGGCAGTGCATTTGGAAGAATTCGACAATCTTATATTCAGGTATAAAGTCGATTTTCTTGTATATACACATTTAGCAGTCGATATTGAATTGCCTTAAATCATTAATTTAACATCTTTAAGTTAATTTACCTTCTTCATCTTACTAAAGTTGACATAAAGTCATAACGGCAGTGCATTTGGAAGAATTCGACAACCTTATATTCAGGTAAAGAGTCCATTTTCTTGTATATACACATTAAGCAGTCGATATTGAGTTGCTTTAAATCATTAATTTAACATCTTTAAGTTAATTTACCTTCTTCATCTTACTGAAGTTGACATAAAGCCATAACGGCAGTGCATTTGGAAGAATTCGACAATCTTATATTCAGGTATAAGTCCATTTTCTTGTATATACACATTAAGCAGTCGATATTGAGTTGCTTTAAATCATTAATTTAACATATTTAAGTTAATTTACCTTCTTCATCTTATTGAAGTTGACATAAAGCCAAAACGGCAGTGCATTTGGAAGAATTCGACAATCTTATATTCAGGTATAAAGTCCATTTTCTTGTATATACACATTTAGCAGTCGATATTGAATTGCTTTAAATCATTAATTTAACATCTTTAAGTTAATTTACCTTCTTCATCTTACTGAAGTTGACATAAAGTCATAACGGCAGTGCATTTGGAAGAATTCGACAATCTTATATTCAGGTATAAAGTCGATTTTCTTGTATATACACATTTAGCAGTCGATATTGAGTTGCTTTAAATCATTAATTTAACATCTTTAAGTTAATTTACCTTCTTCATCTTACTGAAGTTGACATAAAGCCATAACGGCAGTGCATTTGGAAGAAATACACATTCGATAATCTTATATTCAGGTAAAGTCGATTTTCTTGTATATACACATTTAGCAGTCGATATTGAGTTGCTTTAAATCATTAATTTAACATCTTTAAGTTAATTTACCTTCTTCATCTTATTGAAGTTGACATAAAGCCATAACGGCAGTGCATTTGGAAGAATTCGACAATCTTATATTCAGGTATAAAGTCGATTTTCTTGTATATACACATTAAGCAGTCGATATTGAGTTGCTTTAAATCATTAATTTAACATATTTAAGTTAATTTACCTTCTTCATCTTATTGAAGTTGACATAAGGCCATAACGGCAGTGCATTTGGAAGAATTCGACAATCTTATATTCAGGTATAAAGTCGATTTTCTTGTATATACACATTTAGCAGTCGATATTGAGTTGCTTTAAATCATTAATTTAACATCTTTAAGTTAATTTACCTTCTTCATCTTACTGAAGTTGACATAAAGTCATAACGGCAGTGCATTTGGAAGAATTCGACAATCTTATATTCAGGTATAAAGTCGATTTTCTTGTATATACACATTTAGCAGTCGATATTGAGTTGCTTTAAATCATTAATTTAACATCTTTAAGTTAATTTACCTTCTTCATCTTATTGAAGTTGACATAAAGTTATAACGGCAGTGCATTTGGGAGAATTCGACAATCTTATATTCAGGTATAAAGTCCATTTTCTTGTATATACACATTAAGCAGTCGATATTGAGTTGCTTTAAATCATTAATTTAACATCTTTAAGTTAATTTACCTTCTTCATCTTACTGAAGTTGACATAAAGTCATAACGGCAGTGCATTTGGAAGAATTCGGCAATCTTATATTCAGGTATAAAGTCGATTTTCTTGTATATACACATTTAGCAGTCGATATTGAATTGCCTTAAATCATTAATTTAACATCTTTAAGTTAATTTACCTTCTTCATCTTACTGAAGTTGACATCAAGTCATAACGGCAGTGCATTTGGGAGAATTCGACAATCTTATATTCAGGTATAAAGTCGATTTTCTTGTATATACACATTAAGCAGTCGATATTGAGTTGCTTTAAATCATTAATTTAACATCTTTAAGTTAATTTACCTTCTTCATCTTACTGAAGTTGACATAAAGCCATAACGGCAGTGCATTTGGGAGAATTCGACAATCTTATATTCAGGTATAAAGTCGATTTTCTTGTATATACACATTTAGCAGTCGATATTGAGTTGCTTTAAGTCATTAATTTAACATCTTTAAGTCATTTTCGTTCTTCCTCTTATTGAAATTGAGATAAAGCCATAACGGCAGTGCATTTGGAAGAATTCGACAATCTTATATTCAGGTATAAAGTCCATTTTCTTGTATATACACATTAAGCAGTCGATATTGAGTTGCTTTAAATCATTAATTTAACATCTTTAAGTTAATTTACCTTCTTCATCTTATTGAAGTTGACATCAAGTCATAACGGCAGTGCATTTGGGAGAATTCGACAATCTTATATTCAGAGATAAAGTCCATTTTCTTGTATATACACATTAAGCAGTCGATATTGAGTTGCTTTAAATCATTAATTTAACATCTTTAAGTTAATTTACCTTCTTCATCTTATTGAAGTTGACATAAAGCCATAACGGCAGTGCATTTGGAAGAATTCGACAATCTCATATTCAGGTATAAAGTCGATTTTCTTGTATATACACGTTTAGCAGTCGATATTGAGTTGCTTTAAATCATTTATTTAACATCTTTAAGTTAATTTACCTTCTTCATCTTATTGAAGTTGACATAAGGTCATAACGGCAGTGCATTTGGAAGAATTCGACAATCTTATATTCAGGTATAGAGTCCATTTTCTTGTATATACACATTAAGCAGTCGATATTGAGTTGCTTTAAATCATTAATTTAACATCTTTAAGTTAATTTACCTTCTTCATCTTATTGAAGTTGACATAAGGTCATAACGGCAGTGCATTTGGAAGAATTCGACAATCTTATATTCAGGATAAAGTCCATTTTCTTGTATATACACATTAAGCAGTCGATATTGAGTTGCTTTAAATCATTAATTTAACATCTTTAAGTTAATTTACCTTCTTCATCTTATTGAAGTTGACATAAAGCCATAACGGCAGTGCATTTGGAAGAATTCGACAATCTTATATTCAGGTACAAAGTCGATTTTCTTGTATATACACATTTAGCAGTCGATATTGAGTTGGTTTAAATCATTAATTTAACATATTTAAGCTAATTTACCTTCTTCATCTTACTGAAGTTGACATAAAGTCATAACGGCAGTGCATTTGGAAGAATTCGACAATGTTATATTCAGGTATAAAGTCGATTTTCTTGTATATACACATTTAGCAGTCGATATTGAATTGCTTTAAATCATTAATTTAAAATCTTTAAGTTAATTTACCTTCTTCATCTTACTGAAGTTGACATAAAGTCATAACGGCAGTGCATTTGGGAGAATTCGACAATCTTATATTCAGGTATAAAGTCGATTTTCTTGTATATACACATTAAGCATTCGATATTGAGTTGCTTTAAATCATTAATTTAACATCTTTAAGTTAATTTACCTTCTTCATCTTACTGAAGTTGACATAAAGCCATAACGGCAGTGCATTTGGAAGAATTCGACAATCTTATATTCAGGTATAAAGTCGATTTTCTTGTATATACACATTAAGCAGTCGATATTGAGTTGGTTTAAATCATTAATTTAACATCTTTAAGTTAATTTACCTTCTTCATCTTACTGAAGTTGACATAAAGCCATAACGGCAGTGCATTTGGAAGAATTCGATAATCTCATATTCAGGTAAAAAGTCGATTTTCTTGTATATACACATTAAGCAGTCGATATTGAGTTGCTTTAAATCATTAATTTAACATCTTTAAGTTAATTTACCTTCTTCATCTTATTGAAGTTGACATAAAGCCATAACGGCAGTGCATTTGGAAGAATTCGACAATCTTATATTCAGGTATAAAGTCGATTTTCTGTATATACACATTAAGCAGTCGATATTGAATTGCCTTAAATCATTAATTTAACATCTTTAGGTTAATTAACTTTCTTCAACTTACCGAGGTTGACATAAAGCCATAACGGCAGTGCATTTGTTAAACTTCGACAATCTTATATTCAGGTATAGAGCCGAATTTTTTTTATATACACATTAAGCAGTCGATATTGAGTTGCTTTAAATCATTAATTTAACATCTTTAAGTTAATTTAATTTCTTCATCTTATTGAAGTTGACATAAAGTCATAACGGCAGTGCATTTGGAAGAATTTGGCAATCTTATATTCAGGTATAAGGTCCATTTTCTTGTATATACACATTAAGCAGTCGATATTGAGTTGCGTTAAATCATTAATTTAACATCTTTAAGTTAATTTACCTTCTTCATCTTACTGAAGTTGACATAAAGTCATAACGGCAGTGCATTTGGGAGAATTCGACAATCTTATATTCAGGTATAAAGTCGATTTTCTTGTATATACACATTAAGCATTCGATATTGAGTTGCTTTAAATCATTAATTTAACATCTTTAAGTTAATTTACCTTCTTCATCTTATTGAAGTTGACATAAAGCCATAACGGCAGTGCATTTGGAAGAATTCGACAATCTCATATTCAGGTACAAAGTCGATTTTCTTGTATATACACATTTAGCAGTCGATATTGAGTTACTTTAAATCATTAATTTAACATCTTTAAGTTAATTTACCTTCTTCATCTTACTGAAATTGACATAAAGCCATAACGGCAGTGCATTTGGAAGAATTCGACAATCTTATATTCAGGTATAAAGTCGATTTTCTTGTATATACACATTTAGCAGTCGATATTGAGTTGCTTTAAATCATTAATTTAACATCTTTAAGTTAATTTACCTTCTTCATCTTACTGAAGTTGACATAAAGCCATAACGGCAGTGCATTTGGAAGAATTCGACAATCTTATATTCAGGTATAAAGTCGATTTTCTTGTATATACACATTTAGCAGTCGATATTGAGTTGCTTTAAATCATTAATTTAACATCTTTAAGTTAATTTACCTTCTTCATCTTATTGAAGTTGACATAAAGCCATAACGGCAATGCATTTGGAAGAATTCGACAGTCTTATATTCAAATATAAAGTCGATTTTTTTGTATATACACATTTACCAGTCGATATTGAGTTGCTTTAAATCATTAATTTAACATCTTTAAGTTAATTTACCTTCTTCATCTTACTGAAGTTGACATAAAGCCATAACGGCAGTGCATTTGGAAGAATTCGACAATCTTATATTCAGGTATAAAGTCCATTTTCTTGTATATACACATTAAGCAGTCGATATTGAGTTGCTTTAAATCATTAATTTAACATATTTAAGTTAATTTACCTTCTTCATCTCACTGAAGTTGACATAAAGTCATAACGGCAGTGCATTTGGGAGAATTCGACAATCTTATATTCAAGGATAAAGTCCATTTTCTTGTATATACACATTAAGCAGTCGATATTGAGTTGCTTTAAATCATTAATTTAACATCTTTAAGTTAATTTACCTTCTTCATCTTACTGAAGTTGACATAAAGCCATAACGGCAGTGCATTTGGAAGAATTCGACAATCTTATATTCAGGTAAAAAGTCGATTTTCTTGTATATACACATTAAGCAGTCGATATTGAGTTGCTTTAAATCATTAATTTAACATCTTTAAGTTAATTTACCTTCTTCATCTTACTGAAGTTGACATAAAGCCATAACGGCAGTGCATTTGGAAGAATTCGACAATCTTATATTCAGGTATAAAGTCGATTTTCTTGTATATACACATTAAGCAGTCGATATTGAGTTGCTTTAAATCATTAATTTAACATCTTTAAGTTAATTTACCTTCTTCATCTTATTGAAGTTGACATAAAGCCATAACGGCAGTGCATTTGGAAGAATTCGACAATCTTATATTCAGGTATAAAGTCCATTTTCTTGTATATACACATTAAGCAGTCGATATTGAGTTGCTTTAAATCATTAATTTAACATCTTTAAGTTAATTTACCTTCTTCATCTTACTGAAGTTGACATAAAGCCATAACGGCAGTGCATTTGGAAGAATTCGACAATCTTATATTCAGGTATAAAGTCGATTTTCTTGTATATACACATTTAGCAGTCGATATTGAATTGCCTTAAATCATTAATTTAACATCTTTAAGTTAATTTACCTTCTTCATCTTATTGAAGTTGACATCAAGTCATAACGGCAGTGCATTTGGGAGAATTCGACAATCTTATATTCAGGTATAAAGTCGATTTTCTTGTATATACACATTTAGCAGTCGATATTGAGTTGCTTTAAATCATTAATTTAACATCTTTAAGTTAATTTACCTTCTTCATCTTACTGAAGTTGACATAAAGTCATAACGGCAGTGCATTTGGGAGAATTCGACAATCTTATATTCAGGTATAAAGTCGATTTTCTTGTATATACACATTTAGCAGTCGAAATTGAATTGCCTTAAATCATTAGTTTAAAATCTTTAAGTTAATTTACCTTCTTCATCTTATTGAAGTTGACATAAAGTCATAACGGCAGTGCATTTGGGAGAATTCGACAATCTTATATTCAGGTATAAAGTCGATTTTCTTGTATATACACATTTAGCAGTCGATATTGAGCTGCTTTAAATCATTAATTTAACATCTTTAAGTTAATTTACCTTCTTCATCTTACTGAAGTTGACATAAGGCCATAACGGCAGTGCATTTGGAAGAATTCGACAATCTTATATTCAGGTATAAGTCGATTTTCTTGTATATACACATTTAGCAGTCGATATTGAAATGAATTAAATCATTAATTTAACATCTTTAAGTTAATTTACCTTCTTCATCTTACTGAAGTTGACATAAAGCCATAACGGCAGTGCATTTGGGAGAATTCGACAATCTTATATTCAGGTATAAAGTCGATTTTCTTGTATATACACATTTAGCAGTCGATATTGAATTGCCTTAAATCATTAATTTAACATCTTTAAGTTAATTTACCTTCTTCATCTTATTGAAGTTGACATAAAGTCATAACGGCAGTGCATTTGGAAGAATTCGACAATCTTATATTCAGGTATAAAGTCGATTTTCTTGTATATACACATTAAGCAGTCGATATTGAGTTGCTTTAAATCATTAATTTAACATCTTTAAGTTAATTTACCTTCTTCATCTTATTGAAGTTGACATAAAGCCATAACGGCAGTGCATTTGGAAGAATTCGACAATCTTATATTCAGGTATAAAGTCGATTTTCTTGTATATACACATTAAGCAGTCGATATTGAGTTGGTTTAAATCATTAATTTAACATCTTTAAGTTAATTTACCTTCTTCATCTTACTGAAGTTGACATAAAGCCATAACGGCAGTGCATTTGGAAGAATTCGACAATCTTATATTCAGGTATAAAGTCGATTTTCTTGTATATACACATTTAGCAGTCGATATTGAGTTGCTTTAAATCATTAATTTAACATCTTTAAGTTAATTTACCTTCTTCATCTTACTGAAGTTGACATAAGGCCATAACGGCAGTGCATTTGGAAGAATTCGACAATCTTATATTCAGGTATAAAGTCCATTTTCTTGTATATACACATTAAGCAGTCGATATTGAGTTGCTTTAAATCATTAATTTAACATCTTTAAGTTAATTTACCTTCTTCATCTTACTGAAGTTGACATAAAGGCCATAACGGCAGTGCATTTGGAAGAATTCGACAATCTTATATTCAGGTATAAAGTCGATTTTCTTGTATATACACATTTAGCAGTCGATATTGAGTTGCTTTAAATCATTAATTTAACATCTTTAAGTTAATTTACCTTCTTCATCTTACTGAAGTTGACATAAAGTCATAACGGCAGTGCATTTGGGAGAATTCGACAATCTTATATTCAGGTATAAAGTCGATTTTCTTGTATATACACATTTAGCAGTCGATATTGAATTGCCTTAAATCATTAATTTAACATCTTTAAGTTAATTTACCTTCTTCATCTTATTGAAGTTGACATAAAGTCATAACGGCAGTGCATTTGGGAGAATTCGACAATCTTATATTCAGGTATAAAGTCCATTTTCTTGTATATACACATTAAGCAGTCGATATTGAATTGCCTTAAATCATTAATTTAACATCTTTAAGTTAATTTACCTTCTTCATCTTACTGAAGTTGACATAAAGTCATAACGGCAGTGCATTTGGGAGAATTCGACAATCTTATATTCAGGTATAAAGTCGATTTTCTTGTATATACACATTTAGCAGTCGATATTGAGTTGCTTTAAATCATTAATTTAACATCTTTAAGTTAATTTACCTTCTTCATCTTATTGAAGTTGACATCAAGTCATAACGGCAGTGCATTTGGGAGAATTCGACAATCTTATATTCAGGTATAAAGTCGATTTTCTTGTATATACACATTAAGCAGTCGATATTGAGTTGCTTTAAATCATTAATTTAACATCTTTAAGTTAATTTACCTTCTTCATCTTATTGAAGTTGACATCAAGTCCATAACGGCAGTGCATTTGGGAGAATTCGACAATCTTATATTCAGGTATAAAGTCGATTTTCTTGTATATACACATTAAGCAGTCGATATTGAGTTGCTTTAAATCATTAATTTAACATCTTTAAGTTAATTTACCTTCTTCATCTTACTGAAGTTGACATAAAGCCATAACGGCAGTGCATTTGGGAGAATTCGACAATCTTATATTCAGGTATAAAGTCGATTTTCTTGTATATACACATTTAGCAGTCGATATTGAGTTGCTTTAAATCATTAATTTAACATCTTTAAGTTAATTTACCTTCTTCATCTTACTGAAGTTGACATAAAGCCATAACGGCAGTGCATTTGGAAGAATTCGACAATCTTATATTCAGGTATAAAGTCCATTTTCTTGTATATACACATTAAGCAGTCTATATTGAGTTACTTTAAATCATTAATTTAACATCTTTAAGTTAATTTACCTTCTTCATCTTACTGAAGTTGACATAAAGTCATAACGGCAGTGCATTTGGGAGAACTCGACAATCTTATATTAAGGTATAAAGTCGATTTTCTTGTATATACACATTAAGCAGTCGATATTGAATTGCTTTAAATCATTAATTTAACATCTTTAAGTTAATTTACCTTCTTCATCTTATTGAAGTTGACATAAGGCCATAACGGCAGTACATTTGGGAGAATTCCACCTTCTTATATTTAGGTAGAAAGTCGATTTTCTTGTATATACACATTTAGCAGTCGATATTGAGTTGCTTTAAATCATTAATTTAACATATTTAAGTTAATTTACCTTCTTCATCTCACTGAAGTTGACATAAAGTCATAACGGCAGTGCATTTGGGAGAATTCGACAATCTTATATTCAGGTATAAAGTCGATTTTCTTGTATATACACATTTAGCAGTCGATATTGAATTGCCTTAAATCATTAATTTAACATCTTTAAGTTAATTTACCTTCTTCATCTTATTGAAGTTGACATCAAGTCATAACGGCAGTGCATTTGGGAGAATTTGACAATCTTATATTCAGGTATAAAGTCGATTTTATTGTATATACACATTTAGCAGTCGATATTGAATTGCCTTAAATCATTAATTTTACATCTTTAAGTTAATTTACCTTCTTCATCTTATTGAAGTTGACATAAGGCCATAACGGCAGTGCATTTGGAAGAATTCGACAATCTCATATTCAGGTACAAAGTCGATTTTCTGTATATACACATTTAGCAGTCGATATTGAGTTGCTTTAAATCATTAATTTAACACCTTTAAGTTAATTTACCTTCTTCATCTTACTGAAGTTGACATAAAGCCATAACGGCAGTGCATTTGGAAGAATTCGACAATCTTATATTCAGGTATAAAGTCGATTTTCTTGTATATACACATTTAGCAGTCGAAATTGAATTGCCTTAAATCATTAATTTAACATCTTTAAGTTAATTTACCTTCTTCATCTTACTGAAGTTGACATCAAGTCATAACGGCAGTGCATTTGGGAGAATTCGACAATCTTATATTCAGGTATAGAGTCCATTTTCTTGTATATACACATTAAGCAGTCGATATTGAGTTGCTTTAAATCATTAATTTAACATCTTTAAGTTAATTTACCTTCTTCATCTTACTGAAGTTGACATAAAGCCATAACGGCAGTGCATTTGGAAGAATTCGATAATCTCATATTCAGGTAAAAAGTCGATTTTCTTGTATATACACATTTAGCAGTCGATATTGAGTTGCTTTAAGTCATTAATTTAACATCTTTAGGTTAATTTACCTTCTTCATCTTATTGAAGTTGACATAAGGCCATAACGGCAGTGCATTTGGAAGAATTCGACAATCTTATATTCAGGTATAGAGTCCATTTTCTTGTATATACACATTAAGCAGTCGATATTGAATTGCCTTAAATCAATAATTTAACATCTTTAAGTTAATTTACCTTCTTCATCTCACTGAAGTTGACATAAAGTCATAACGGCAGTGCATTTAGGAGAATTTGACAATCTTATATTCAGGTATAAAGTCGATTTTCTTGTATATACACATTTAGCAGTCGATATTGAATTGCCTTAAATCATTAATTTAACATCTTTAAGTTAATTTACCTTCTTCATCTTACTGAAGTTGACATCAAGTCATAACGGCAGTGCATTTGGGAGAATTCGACAATCTTATATTCAGGGATAAAGTCGATTTTCTTGTATATACACATTAAGCAGTCGATATTGAGTTGCTTTAAATCATTAATTTAACATATTTAAGTTAATTTACCTTCTTCATCTCACTGAAGTTGACATAAAGTCATAACGGCAGTGCATTTGGGGAATTTAGCAGTCGATATTGAGTTGCTTTAAATCATTAATTTAACATCTTTAAGTTAATTTACCTTCTTCATCTTACTGAAGTTGACATAAAGCCATAACGGCAGTGCATTTGGAAGAATTCGACAATCTTATATTCAGGTAAAAAGTCCATTTTCTTGTATATACACATTTAGCAGTCGATATTGAGTTGCTTTAAAACCCTAATTTAACATCTTTAAGTTAATTTACCTTCTTCATCTTATTGAAGTTGACATAAAGCCATAACGGCAGTGCATTTGGGAGAATTCGACAATCTTATATTCAGGTATAAAGTCCATTTTCTTGTATATACACATTACAGTCGA
>NW_026091821.1:0-21626 GCF_024586455.1 Bactrocera neohumeralis | reverse complement strand
TCACGACGGCACGGGAACAGGGGAAAGCTCCGCCGGCGCGGGCTCCTCGATGCCACGCTCTCGGAGGGCAAGTATGCGGCCCAGCCCGTGGCCAACGAGGCCATGATGGACGACATCTTTGGCGACCTCGACATGGGCGACCTCGATGCGGAAGGCGAGGAGGATGTTTATGAAGCCGGCGGAGGGCAGCAGAGATCACGGAGACGACGAAGAAGACGAGGACAGCGACGACGTGAAGGTCGACGAGCTGGCAGGAAGGGACGAAGAAGGCAAAGGACTTGACCGAAGAGGACATGGCCTACTTGGCAGAGAAGCGCAAGACGCGCTCGGCCGCCCCTGCGCGGCAGCGGCCTCACCTCAGTCGGCGCCGTGGACGGCGAGGAGGGGCGATCCTTGAGCAGCTGCAGAACTTGCGTCAAGCACAAGTCCAACTTGTGAAGGGTGCGGAGGCAAGGGGAGGCGGAGGACAAAGTTGAGGCTGCCAGCCGCACCAAGACGCAGGAGGCGGTGAAGCACTACATGATGCTGTTCTCCCACCTCTTGCGCATTCGCGTGAAGCTGCAGCCTGCGGTGATCAAGGCCATTAGCATGCCGCAGTACTACGCACGCGCGCTCTTCACAGAGACGCCAGAGACGCTATTCGAGGCGAAAGAAGAAGAGGAAGAGGAGGAGACGGAGGGCGCGGGAAAGGCAGAGGAGATCCGCGAGGCCTACGACGAGGTCGCCGTGGAGTTGGAGGAGCTACTCGCTACGTTGTACGGCCTCACAGGTTCCTCCTCGTCCACCGCCGCAGCGCTGTCCGTGCCCACCTTTGCCGAGATCCAGCGGTACCACACGCAACGCATGAGGCACGCGGATGCTTGCCTTGCCTACTGGGGCGGCAAGCTGGTGCAGACCAACAGCGCGAAGCTGAAGACCATCTCACAGCCGTTACCGCAGCAAATCGAAGCGATTCTGGCGAATCGGCCGCGACTGCGCCGCAGAGTGCAGAAGAACCGGTCACACCTGCCGGTGCACCGCGCATCCGGACCATGAGCGGCGGCGGCGGCGACTACGAAGGCGGCTGCCAAGGACACCACGGACAACAACAAGAACGGCAGAGAGACGGTCGAGGAAGAGGAAGAAGCGGCAGCGGTGAAGGAGAGAAACGCAGAGGCGGCGATGAAACGGGCGGCCCTTATGGCCGACGGCGACGTCGATGAAGAGCTCTTCGATGACTCCGACTTCCTCCGAGAGTTGGTGCGGCGTGGCGGCGTGGTGGCGCATCGCTTAGAGCAGCAACTGAGGGAAATCAACCAGCAGGCACTCCTGCCAAGGAGGCGAAGCGCAAAGGCTTCCACAGAATGACCAAAGGGAAGGAGGTGAACTACGAGCCGCGGCCGAAACTAGTTGGGTTCCTCATGTCCGAAGACATTGGCAGCGCTGGACGCAATGACGTTCTGTTCAAATCGTTGTTCCAGTAAAAAAAAGAAGCTCTCTCTTTTTTTTTCCCTCTTTAGCTTTGTGACTGACGATTGAGAGAGTTCCTTTTCGTTGTTGTTGTTGCTGCTGTGTTTTTGAAGACTGTTTTTTTTTTTTAACTAACTGGTGTTTTTTTTTTCTGCGATTAACCCGACTAATACTTGCCCTGGCAACTACTTGTAAGAAAAAAATAAAGGACAACAGGAAGGCCTGTCAGCTACAGGTGTGCATAAAGACAGATGGAAGGACAAGCAATCAGAAAAACACAACGACGGGCACTAGAGGCAAGACTCGCCCTGTTTCTTTCCTTCCCTCGTTTCCGAAATGAGTGCTTGAAGCCCACTTTCTTCTTCTTTTTTTTTTTGCTATTTCTTCTTCCCAATCGTATTTGGTTTTGCCTTTTTTTTTACGCGAAACTCCATCCGGAGAGAAATTGGGTAATAAGAAATTCTCTAACAACAACAAAAAAGTAAAATAGGTGTGTTTTGCAGTGCACACACAGACACATACACATACACACAACAACAGGGAGGAATCCTTTATTTGACTGTTCCCCCCCCCCCCTTCTTCCTACTTCTCTTTATCTATCTGTCTCTCTCTTCCTCTCTCGAGAGAGAGAGAAAAAGAAAAGAAGAAGACGTGTTTCGCGATGCTTGAGAATCGCCAAGACGCCTCGGTCTGGCAGCCACTGTACAAAACGGAGGTCCACCCAGTCTTGTGGAGACTGCTCACCTCCGTGCCTGGCCAAGGAGACAGCGCGGAAAACAAGCTTGCCGTGCAGCACGCTGTGGAACTTGCCCTTTCCGCGCTTGTGCATTATGACAAAAGCGAAACGAAGGCAACCTGCTTGATGGCCGTGATTCAGCACCTCTTCTCGCCCTTTTGGGAGCAAGAAGTGATGGCGTTGCAGGTTTCTGAAGGCGCCCCTGCTTCTGCTGTGCAAGCCGCACGTAATGTTGAAAAGCTCTGACAGCCATCTGGAGTGAAGTTTGCACCTTTCTCATGCTTGACGCCGCCGCGCTCGTGCCGAATCGTGGCTCGAGCGCAACTGGGCATGGGGATGAGGTCAAGAAAGTAGAAGACAAAAGCCAACTCCTCCCGCAGTGCGCAGCGCAGCGCTTGCTGTGGCCTCCGCCGTCTTTGAACTGGGCACGAGCAAAGGGATTCCTCCTTTTCAGGCGAGCAGAACGACGAGCGCCGCCAGCCCTGCCTGGCAGCTATGGTACGCTTCCGCTTTTCTCTTTCTGCAGCAGCTGTCTGCGCGGAACACGCAGGATCTGACACCATGGAAGACGTTCGCGGCGAGCTGCGCCACCGACTTGGCTGAGCGCTTTCCCAACTGGACCAGGAAGACGGCAAACGGGGAGCTACGGACGACGCCAACGCGCTTGCGGCGTGGGCCACCAGTGAAGTCGGTAGCAACATCCTCGCCCCTGCTGCTGAAGGAGACAGTCGAGCGCACCCGCTTTCGACGCGCGGCGCTTCTGTTCAAGTCCTTCACGCCGCACATGGTCTCCCAAGCGCCCGGGGCTACGTTTCTTCTGGTCCACACCATTGACCGCTTTAGCGCGGCGTGGAAGGCGACGTTGGAAGAAGAGGTGCTGTCAAGGCAAGCGGAACTCTTAGTCGCGCCGCGGAACGGTACTTTACCGGGCAATACCAGTCGCCGAAGCGCAACGAGGACGGCGCGGCAGCCTGCGACACCGCGGCTCCGCCGGCCGGCTTTACGGCCGGAGAAAGAAAACTGTTTGACTTGGTGTCTGATCACGCCAAGCGACTAGGCACCTTACTTGGCAGCAGCAGCGCGCACGGCTTCCTCGTTGCCACCGCGATCGGTTCAGTGGTGTGCACGCAGCATATTATACCGCACCCGACGCGGGCCTCACCCATCTCCGCGTCAGCATCACAGAAGGCGGGCGGCGTTGTAGCAGGCACCGAGCAGAAGGCTGCGCCGGCTCCAAAGCGGGTTGTGGGAAGAGGCTTTACAAGAAGCGCGACTGGCGGGGCGTTTCCTATTGCATCAGGCGTTCTTGCGGGAACCGGTCCAGCCAACGCCGCTGACACCTCTGTCGCGGAAGTGGGGCCTCCCCTTCCGCCAGTCATCGGCCTTGACGCGATTGGCAGCCGGAGCGCGCTCCAGCACCTCGAGCAAACGTTTACCTGGCTTCCTCGCTGGGCATCCTGCACCAGCGGCGCGGTCAACAGCAGCAGCAGCAGCGGCGGCGGCAGCAGCCCCCAAAAGAGGAATGGCAGGGACAAGGCGGTGCTTGCGGAAAGCGACTTGGGATGGCGTCTGCAACACTTCGCCCCTTTCGGTCTACTGCTCAAGCATCTCGGTGTCGACGCCTTTTTTGCAGCCGCACCTCTTTCATTTCTGCATGCAGCTCAAGCTCGGTCTTGGTGCCGCGCAGTACGCCGAGGCCCGCGAGCGCTTTGCCATTGTGTGTCTTCTCTGCGGTCTCTGCAACGCCTCGGTCGCGCTCGTCATGTACCACTACGCAAGCAAGCCGGACCTCACCGTGGCACAGACGGATTTCACCGGAGAGGCGGTGACCATGTCGTCGGGGGCGGGAGGCGTGGACGACAAGGCGTCCGACCTGCCTGGGCTGCGCTGGCCGCGTTCACAGGCGCCATGAACCACTACGCCGCAGCGGCGAGTAGTGAAATTGTGTTTGATGCGGGCACGCTGGCCGGTGGCATCGTCGGGGGATCTGTCCCGCCCGAGTCTTCTTGGCGGCGTAGGTTTGCTAGATGCAGGGGCCACCAACGGCCGCCGTGGACGCAAAGGCAAGAACGTTGGGGACAAGGGAGCTGCGGAAGCTGCGCAGGCGCTACGAGCGCGCGGGGTCAAGGAATGGTGAGGTGCCAGCGCTGCGGGACGGTGAGCTGCGAGGGGGCGCGCTTCTGTGTGCTGGTCAACCCGGAAATCCCGCCCCTGTGGGAATCCTTTCTTTCCGCTGCTTCTCCCTCGCTCCGCAAGCGCAGCACCAGCAGCAGCAAAAGTGCGAGGCCGCCTCGCCTCTCTTGCTGTCGCCTTGCCGGTTTGTGATGGAGCTGCTCGCCGCGCATTACTTCACGCTTGCCGCGCACGTGGTGAACTACCTCCTGTGCGATGTGAAGGCAGATGTGTTCCTGGTGCCTCGCAGGGCCATGTCAGGCGCGTTGGCCGCCGTGGGCCTCGCCAAGACAGCCGCCGCAGCAGTGTCGGCCTCCTCCACGACGCCCTCCTCCCTGCGTGAGGCTGTTCCACTTAACGTGCAAACCTACGTTGTGGAGTTTCTCAAGGAGAGTCTGGCGGCCTCGTCGTCATCGCGCACGCAGAAATTGCCCGCGCCGCCGTCGCCGCGTCAGCAGTACGCGTTGCTGAAGGACGTGCTGCCGCTGCTGCGGCTCGTGGGATCGTACGCGAGTGTCCAGGACTTCCTCACCCTCATCACGGAGACACTCGCTGCGCTCTGCAACCACGCCCTGCAAGACGTCGATGGCGCTTCTTTCTCTGCTGCCTCTGCGACCTCCTCCACGCAGGCAGCAGCCGTCGAGTTTGCACAGCGGTGCTTGACGCTCGCCGAGCTGTACCTCATCTACGTGATCATGCCGTGCCTTCGCGTGCTGAACGCCTCTCCGCTGGTGTACGACCGTATGAGAGAGCTGTTCACCGCCCTTGAGCGCGGCCACGATTGTGCGCTGGTGCGCTACGGCGTGAACGAGGCCGAGTACCTGCATTTCGCTGCGTGGGTGCATTACTTGCTACCGAGCAGTCCGCTCGCACAACCGCCCAAACTCCTTCACGGCATAAGCGGCGAGGATGAAGAGAGACAGCAGCTCAGCTCGTCAGGTCGCCCTTTGACCTCGGACGAGACCATTAAGGGCTCTTCACGGTGGGCAGTTTTCTGCGCCCGGTGCCTCTCTACCCGCACGACCTGCTTCGATGCAAGGAGCAGGAGTCCCTCTTCAACCAAAGTTTAAAGCGCATAAACGAGCGCAACGTTGACTACTACCGCGGTCTTCTACGACAGGTGATTCTCGCGGAGCCCCTCTATGTGATTGACAAACTGCTTACCCAGGCCGTTGGCTACGACAACAGACTTCCTTGCGATCCACACGCGGCTGCTGAAAGGGCTGCCGACCCCTTTGCTCTCCCTCGTCCTGCACCACGGCCTCACCGCGTTGCGTCGCTACGCTGGCGAAGAAAAGGTGACGGACGGCGGCGCCAGTATGAACCGTGTGAGCATTATCGCCACCTTTTCTCGCTGCGCTGTGGCGGCAGAACTTGCCGGCCTTTGAGCCCTCAAGGAAGCAGCAGCAGCAACGACAAAGCAGAACGGTGGTGGTGGTGGTGGACAGCTACTGCTTCGCGCGGTTGAAGCTGTGCTCTGCGCAGCGACGCTCGACAGGACATGGTTCTTGGTGTCGAGCTCCTAAAGGCGATCCTTTTCCAACTCTGTCACTGCAAAATCGAGCATGAGGAGCAATTCTCTGGCGCGCAAGAAAAGGCGTTAGTGACGCCCACCAAGGCAGCGCAGAAGTTTGGTCGCGGATCGATGGAGTCCTTCCGCAAGACGCGCTGGACCGGGTGGCTCACACCGATGGATATTGTACGCGGGCGCGACGCTCTTTCGCTGGCCCTGCGTTTCCCCTTGCCCCCTTTCCTCGACGCGGGCTGCTTCCACCGTGGCGACGAAAACGAAGTGAGGGCACGGACACGGCTGCCGAAAAGGGGAACGGAACGGCGGCGCTGAGCCTTGGTCAGTGCATCCTTCTGCATCTTTGTCGTCTACAGTCCCGCATCTACAACCTACAAGCGGACCTGGACGGTCCCATGGACCTCGTCCTTCTCACCTCGGCGAAAGACTTCAACACATTGAATGATCTGATATTTGCCGTGGAGGAGCAGCTGCCAACGGGCCCACCCGAGCCAACACTCCTGCGTGTCGCCATGACGCACGTCGCACTTCGCTTGTCCTCGAGCTTTCGGCTGAAGGAGCGGCAACGGCAATTTCATGAGGCGGGGAAAAACGGCGGCGGTGCGGCCAGCGCAAAGGGTTGACGACGAGGTCTATGCACCCATCCCTCCCCCACTTTGCGAAGGCTGCGAAGACCCCGCGCGTGAAGGTTCCTGGGCGTGGCTCGCACAGGCCGTGGGCGGTGCCATGTCCTACTCTCTCATCCGACAGCTTTCCTACTTCTCCGCCGGTCATTTTGGCTTCGACGAAGAGGCCTACGAAGCTGCCCTCGCGGAATGGCGGTCATGCGTAAACAAGGCTGATCCTCTCCATCACGTTGTCCATAATGCACCGAACGGTGTGAGCGTACCAGCCGCAGCAGCGGCTCCTTTCCAGACGAGCGATGCACGGGTCGGTACGGAAGGAAAGCGGCAACGCGACGACGACGACGACGACAGCAAGAGCAAGAGCGCCGTCGTCCTGACGCCTGAAGAAGCCGCGCGATGGATGGAGCGCGCTAAAAAAATGCGCGAGGCACGAAAAAAACTCTTTGACTCGGTGGACGTCGACACCGCGCTCTGGCTGCAGCGGCAACGCCCTTTGATGGACCGCGAGAAGGCCGCCCATCGTGAAATGGTCCTGAAGAGCGAAGGCGCAAGAGACGCTCTTTACGAGTCTTATGGACGAAATTCTTCTTCCCGACAACAATAGCAGCAGCGGCACCACAACCTCCTCCGCAGCCCTCTCGCCGGAGGAGCGACTAACCGCTTTTGCGATGGACTATCTCCTCCCCGCTCTTTGCTCAGCCTCGGCGACACCATTTTTGTTGAGCGGCTCTTCACCTGGATGCTGCGCAAAACGAATCCGCAGAAGGCGAGGGACGGCGACGAGGGGCGCAGGCGCAAGGCACACAGCCGCGTGATTGACCTCATGCTGACGCTCGTCACGGGCGGCGTGGCGCTGTTCACGGGACTCTCCGACGGCGAATGCAAGCGGCTGGGCCACCTCTTCGCCTTTCTCGTGCACAGCCTCAGCGGTGCGTCAGCCATGCCGGCGCTGTCACCCGCCGTGACAGACGCGGTTACGAGGGTGCAAAAGCACAACTTGACGAAGCGGCGGCAGCGGCAGCGGCTAGTGGTGGTGGTGCTGATGCGGCAGCGGAGGCAGGACGGAAGTTGAGTGCGTCGGGGAGGGCGGCACCGGCGACGCAGGGACCGCTGCCACCATGGCGGGTTTGCCTTGTAGTGCCGCGCAGTTTCAGGCCTATCTCTCACCGACAAACGCATCGCTCTTCGCCCTCGTGGATGCAGCCACACGCACGTCCGCCGCTGCCGCCGTTGTCACCGTGAACGGTGAGCGCGGCGCCGAGGTCGACGGGCGTGAGAAACGCCGCAACCGGCCATCACGGCAGCGGCGATGCGTGCGTATCCGTTGCAGTTGGAAGCTTTCCTCTGCCGGTTCTTTGTCCAGTACTTGGGCAACAAGACCGACATCCGCCTCACCTGCACCGTAACACCTTCCTGATTCTCGAGCGGCTGGACAAGCGACTTTCCCGTCCACCGCCTGCGCCACCAACCTTTGCGTGTCGTCGCCCTTCATGCCGATCGCGCGAGTCGGAACTATGCGTCGGCGCTCGCCGTGCTAAAGCCCATGCGAGAAAGCTATCGAAAGAAGAAGGCTCTGCTGGGACCGCTGAACGTTCTCATGGAGTCACTTGCGGGCCCGACGCGCCCCCTCTGCGTCCGCCCTTTCGACGACGCCCGCCTCGCCGGAGGCGTTGGCGACGGAGGCCAAAGAGCTGGTACGCCCTTTGGCGCATGCGGGGAGGGCTACATGGAGCAGCGACTGTTAAACGAAGAATTGGCGCTGTTTGTGAATCGTCAATCTTTTGATGCCTTTGCAGAGGACGAGGAGGAGGAAGTGGAAGTGGAAGATGAGGAGGAGGAAGTCGACGACGAGCCGCGCAAAGTGGAAGAGGGAGGAGAGGAAGACACGGAAGAGGAGCGTAGTAGCAACGACGACGAGGATCATGCGGACGGACGTAGCGCCACCGGCAGCGACAGCCGCAGCAGCCGCAGCAACTCTGCAGATGACAGTGGCGACGAAAGCTCTAGCGTTGAGGATGGGCAGTTGATCGGCAGCAGCGCGCCTCAATCGCCTTCCATCCCGCACAGCGAGGATTAAAAAAAGGAAGAAAAGAGAAGGAAGGACAGGAATTGTCTCCTTTTTTTTTATTTTTCTCTTTCACCTCCCCCCCCTCCTCTCTCCTTCTCGTGGCTTTCCCTCTTTGTAACTTTTATTAGTGGTGCATTGATTGTTTCTAAATGACGAAAAAGAAAAAAAAAAGCGAAACAGCAGCGTGAAACTGTAATTTGCGGTGAGGCCTGAATGTCAGCGACTCTCTCCCATCTCCAGAGACTGGGTGCGCGGTGCTACGTCCACTTTCATGTCAAGCGCGCGAGCTTTCCCATTCCCTTCATTGGCGCTTACATCGCAGCTTCCTCTTTTTTTCCCTTCTTTCTTTTGCTGCAAAAAGAAAAAAAGCATGCAAGCCAGCTTCACCTTTCAGTTCGCGCACGACCAGCGGCAGGTGCCCATACGTGTCTTTATCCCGCAACCCGAATGCCGCCCGCGCACCATCGCCAACTTCGCCTTCATGTGCACAGGTGAGTTGCCACCGTCTGACATGCTCGACACACTGCGCATCCCGCGCTCTGACATCGCGTACAAGACGAGCGAGGACGCCCGGCAGGCAGGGCTCAAGCCATTTGCAGAGACCTCCGTCGTCCGCGTGGAGAAGCGAGTGCTGATGGAGATTGGCAGTAGTACGTCAAGGAGCATTTTTGGCGGTTTCATCCCTGATGAGCGTCTTGACATCCCCTCGCCAGGCGCCGCGTCCTCCTCCGCGCCTTCCACGGCCAGTGTCGCAGCATCCTACCACTGTTGAAGGCCGGCACTGTGCTCTGCGGCAACGTCGGCATGCCGGACAGCCATGCAAGTCGGTACTTCATCCTGCTGGCGGACGTTGAAGAGAAGGAGAAGGCGAACTACAGCTGCTACGCCCCGCTGGGCAAGGTAACGAGCGGCCTCGAGCAGCTTGTCGCTTTTGCAAACAACGTCCCGGTTCGACCGCGTTCTCTGGAGCCGTTGAAGAAGGTCGCCCTTGCGGCGGTTGAACTCGAGTTTAACTACGCTGCACTCACCGCCGTTGGCGGTAGTGGTGGAGGCGCGCACCGCGAGGAACGGAAAAGGTGGCGCCTATTAGTGGCCGCGTGCGGCGACGTGATGAGAGCGAAGAGGAGGAGGAGGAAGAAGCGGACGCCCGGAACGAAGAAGGTGGCGACGAGAGAAAGGCTTCTTCCTTTCAAGCTCGCTACCCGGTGGCGGGGGCCCGCGGACGAGCGGCGGGTGGCAGGACGGTGAGCGCAGGTGTAGGGCCAGCAGCTAAACGGCTACGCACAGAGAACGCGATTCTGGCGATGGACGGCTTTCCCATTCTACGCAACACGGCAGTGATGGAGGAGGGGGAGGAGGAGGAGCTCCCCGGTGAAGGCTCCACCACGGGCGGTGAACGTCGATCCTTCCGCTACTTCAACGCGCGCAGGAAGCTGCTTTTTTTGAACGATATTGAGGTGATTAAGGAAAAGCAGCTAGAGCGCACGCACCACCGTATGGTCGAATCGCGAAACGGTCGTCCTCCACCAACGGCGGTGGCGGCGGCTACGGCACCGTCAGTGCCCGCCGGATTCGAGAGAAGGCACTGAAGAGTCAAGAATCGCATAGGCAGCCAAAAGAGCAAAGGCGAGAAGAAGACAGCGACGTCGACCAGCCGTGGCGGAGCCACCGGCGTGACGAAGCGCCGTGACGTGACAAAGCGGTACTAGGCACACAAAAAAAAACGGTAGAAAGCAATCAAAAGAAAGAGCTTCTTTCGAAGCGCGACCGACAGCAGCAGAGAAAGCTGGTTGACTTGCTTTGTGTTTATTCTTTTTTTTTTTTTTGGATTGTTGTCTAACAGTTTTCTTTCATTTAAATAAATCTTTGCTTTCTTAACCTCCGAGTAAAACACTTCATCGAAACAATGATCACAGAAAGCGAGTAAAAAGAAAAAGAGGGGAAGCAGGGAATGAAAGAAGGAAATCTTTTTTGTTGTTTGTTTGTTTCTTTCTTCCTACTTTCTTTTTTCCTCTCTGCACTCTCCAAGAGGTCACTCTTTTTGAACAGCGAAATACGCGCGTCAGGAGAACGCTGTGCGAACGTTTTCGCAATTGCTGGAAGACGCCCCATTTTTCCACTTCCGACTGAGAGAACCTAATCTGTGTTGGTGGCAGAAGCTTCTTTTTTGTACTCTCTCTCTCTCTCTTCCTCTTTTTTTTTTTTCTTTTCTGTTTGCCTTTAAGCAACGAAAGAGAAGTAGTAGTACGACAGAACAGAAAACGAAGAAAAAGAAAAAGGAAAAAAAAAACAAAAAAACAGAAGGCACTATGCGGCGTGGCTTCTCCCATATCGCGGTGATGGCATGTCTGTCCCCATTCACCGCGCGCGCGTCGTCGTCCTCTTCCCATTCCAGATGAACCGCATGCATCTTGAAGACAGCAAAGTGGAAGTTGCCGAGTTTGACAAAGTCGGCCACGCCTCTCAAGGGCTGCCGCACATGAAGGCAGTGGAGGAAGAGAACGTCTTGTCGTTGACCTCCTCCTCCTCCTCGGCACCACCACCACCACCACCACCACGGCAGCTGCGCATGGCAGTGGTTCGCCCCGACCTCATGGATGACTGGGTGCCGGAGCTGAACGATGCGAATGTGCAGACCGTCGAGTGCCGCAGCCGCGAGCCGTACCGGTGGCGCTGTGCCGCTTGTCACAACATTTACGCGGCCAGCGTGCGTGAGCGGGTGGCGCTGGGTCGCGCCTGCTGCCCGCACTGCCAAGGCCGCGGGGGTCACGGAGGAAGGAACCAGCAGAAGAAGGAACGAAGGCGAGGACGCCCCACGCGGCAGGCCGGAGGAAGGGGGCGATTGAACAGGACCGCCACCGCCGTCGCTGCCTCATCGTCGTCGTCGCCTTCTCCAGTTGCCGCGCAGGCCGCAGGGGAGAAAGAGGAGGGCCGGTCACTGGCGGAGAGTCATCCTGCGCTTGCGGCTCGCTGGGACGTTGCAAAGAACGGGCTGCTGAAGCCCACGCAGGTGACGGCGGAAAGCACGATGAGCGTGTGGTGGCTACCGCCGCCAGGCAGAAGGGGAAGAAGAGAACGAACTCGGGGAATGGGGTGCCCTAAAGCCAAAAGGGTTTAGGCGGGCCATTTTTGCTTTAGTGGCTGACCCTCAGAGTGTGGAAGAGAAGGCAGCGGCGGAGGCGGCACTGGAGGAGCGCTTGCTCGCTCGCATTCGTGCGGCAGCGCGAATCGAGGAGGCGGGCAGCCAAGCCACGTTTCCCGCGTCCGCGTACCACGAGCGACTGGCGCATCGCGTGCTTGACACATCGACGAGAGCTTCGGCATCCCCTGCGGCAGCTACAACATCCTCTTCCTCTTCCTCTTCCCTTTCCTCCTCTTCGGTCCCCTTGGTAAACGGGTGCCGGACCGCTCTACAGGGCAAGGATCGCAGCGCGGCGATTGCGATGTGGAAGACGCAGACGAAAGGAAAATTCCAGGAACACGGCAAGAAGGGTGGCGGCGTCTCCCGCGGGAACGACGGGTGCCGTCCCCGCGTGGACACGTCGCAGCTTTTATTGGAGTAGCGCGAGGCTCAACCCCGTCCACGCCGCGGCGGTGGCGCGCGACGAAGTACTGCGTTCGTACCTCGGCTTTATTTGCGCGCGACAGAAACCGGCGGCTTCCGTCGCCGATGCTGCTCGCGGTGATCGTACTTGTGCCTCGACAGAGTTCGCGAAAGAGGAGATGACTGTCGCCCGTGGTGGACAAGAGGTCCTCGAGGAGGGGAGAAGGCCGATTGATCGCCTCCTCTCTCCCGCCACTGCAGCGGGGGTATCGTCTTGAACCCACACGACTGGCTGGACGCCTTCACGCTGTCAAGCGCGGACGTGCGGCCGTTGTGGTCGGCGCCCTCGACAGACGCCGATCTCGTTTTTGGCGCTGCTAACCGATCGGCTGTAGGCACCTTCCGCAGGGGCAGTGGTGGTGGTGGCAGTTTCACCAAGGACAAAGCCGCTCACACATATGTTGCCCCATCCCCTCAAGCGCGAATCACGCCGCCGCTGCAACGCAGTGCACGGGACTTTGCCCGCATCGTTGCCAGCCACCCCGACGGCGAAGAAAAGAGAGGGAAGGAACGATGCCGGCCGAGCCCTCTTCGCAGTCCGCAAGTCGGGCTCCTCCGCGTCCCCGCTTCGGTGCCTCGCTGACGGCCTATCCTCGCGCCACCCGCCGCCGCTCCCTCCGCGCCATCGCGAAGATGATGTTGTGGAAGCCACCCCGGTGAGGCAGGCGACGACGTTCACACGCAATGGAACGATCGCAACGATGGCAGCAGTGGTGGTGGTCGGTATGGAGAGAGAGACGACAGGAGCGGCTCTCCAGGACGGCAGCAGCAGAGAGTGGAGAGGAAGAGGGCTACGTCCTCGATGGGCGGTTCCACCAGCGCCCGCTGATGTGGGAATCCTCCGCAGGCGCCTTCGAAGATGACAGAATTGACTTGGACCTCCATCTCCGCGCCGAGTCTGCCGTCCGTGAAGGCGAAGCCTCGCGTGCGATGTCTGCGTCCTCTCCCTCTTCCCACTCTCTCCTCGCGGAGGCCGTTGCCCGCCCTCGGCCCCGTCACGACCCTTTCCGAAGAAGAAGAAAAGCACCTTTTGCAGTACACACGGGAGCGCGCGCAGGACAGCTGGCAGACTGACAGTGTCCATAAGGCGGGTGAGCTGTCCACCTCTCAGCCTCGACGCACTCGCCAGAGGCCGCGGGCCTTTCGTCTGCGCTTTCCCACCGCAGCGCCACCGCCGACGGTGGGCGACATCGTGCAGTCGTCTTCTTCGTCTCTCTCCTCCTCCTTCGCGTTGGAAGGCGAAGAGGGGCTGAGCAGCAGCGAGTCGACTCCGCCAGCCTTTGTCGCGCCCGCCGGTCCAAGAAAGGTGGCGAGGCCTCGTCGCGCGGCCCATAAACAGCAGTAACAAACACCCAAGCACACACATGGATACATCTACACACATACACCTACATTCTTGCGGTGATTGTGAGGCTGGAGTCGCGCTGCCTGTGAGGGCCTCGTGCCGCGCGCCATCCTTTTCACGGGAGAAAAAGAAGGAAGGAGAAAGAGAGGAGAAAGAGAGAG
This sequence comes from Bactrocera neohumeralis, assembly GCF_024586455.1. NCBI lineage: Eukaryota > Metazoa > Arthropoda > Insecta > Diptera > Tephritidae > Bactrocera > Bactrocera neohumeralis. Next base: position 7,937 of record NW_026091821.1, on the reverse strand, counting down.
AGAAGATAGAGAGGGATGGGAGCGGAGATGGCGCGCCGTCATTGCATTTCTCTCTCCCTCTCCTTTTTTGAGCAGTGCTTAAGTGTTGTTGGCTCGTTACGGTGTGTTGCTGTTTTCCCTCCCTCCCCCTTTCCTCCCCATCTTCGTTTGTCGTTGCCTGCGCCGCCTAAAAAGAAAGAGAGAGAGAAGGATGGATGTGTGTCTGTGTGTCTCTCTCTTTCTTTTCATCTGCCTGGTGTCGCGTTCCTTTTGTGTGATCGACTCTCTCGCTGTTAAAACAACCACAACCCAAACAAAAGCAAAAAAAAAAAAAGGCAAAAGGACCAAGTTAGGAGTTTGGAGAGGTGCCTTTTTCTCTCGTTCTCTCTGTTTCTGGATATCGCCCTTTACATTGGTGCGGAGAGGGTGAAGTAGCCTTTCACAGGGCAGCAACAGCACAAAAAAAAAAAAAAGAAAGAAGAACAAACGCGCTGTAAGCCTCGCACACACACACACACACACATTTTCTCTCTACCTGAACCTTTTCTGTCTTTTTTTCCTCGCCTCCTCCTTACTGCTTTTTTTTTTTTTTTAAACTTCTAGCATCGCGTTTTGGTATGACTGGTTTTCGTGGCGCCTTCCGTTCCTCCTGTTTCTCTCTCCTTCTTTCTTTTTTGTTTGTTTTTTCGGTTTTTGGATTTTGTTTTTTGGATTTGGTTGTTTTTGGGCTCTACCCTTCTTTTTTTGCTTTTTTTCTTTTTTGCAAAAGCGACTCGACAGCTTGCCTAAAAGACGCTATTCTGTCGTTTCCCTCTCTTTTTTCTTTTTTTTTAATCTACACATACATATTTTTTTCCTCCTCCTCCCTTTCCACCTTCTCCCATCGTTTCTATCTCTTTGTCCCGTTCCGTTCGCCCCTCTCACACACATATCGTGTACGACACAAAGAGAAGGGGAGACGCTCTTTAAAGGCATAAAAGCGGCTTCCTCTTTTCCTTCTTTTATTTTCTTTTTTCGAAAAAAAGAAGGGGGGAGAGAGAAAGCACTTCTCAAAACAGAAAGCAAAAAGCGAGCACACAGACAAATCCTTTTTTTTTTTAACGATAACAAAAAAATCGTTGTTCATTTAGCGCCTTTTTTGAAAACAAAACACAACGCACAAAAAAGCAGAGAAAAGAAAAGAGAAAGGTAGGAAACAGCAAACAGCAGCAACTTTCTCTCTCTTGTTCCCCCCTTGTCATCAAAGGACCAAAGTGTTTTTGTGTTATCGCTTTGAAACGCCCAGTTTACACACTCACATTTTTTTTTTTTTTTTCCTCCCCTCCCAAGAAAAAAAAAAAGAGGAAGAAGAGTCGGGACGTGCAAAAAAGACAAAAAAGGTGAAGACAAACATCAGTCACACAGACGCCAACAAAAAAAACGCGCGTCTCCAAAAACCTTGGCGCGCCCTATGCCAAGCGGTACCACAACTCTGCTGTGGTTGCTTTCTCTCTCTCTCTCCACCTCTTTTTCTTTTCTTTTCGCCTTTCTTTTTTCTTCCCTCTCTCTCTCTTTCTCTCTCTCGCGGGAGGGAGGGCGAGAACGGCACAATCGTAAAGCTAGGACTTGCAGCCAACGCGCTATCATTGTTCTGGCTCTTCTCTTTTCTGCTGGCGGTGCCCTCCTTGCACGTCCATCATTTTTTTTTTTCCCCATTTCCTCTGTTATGTTGGCCACACCGACCCGCAGCTTTTCATTGGTTTAAGCAGCTTTTTGTTCTTTTGCTGTTCTGCCCTTTTTATTCTTACCTCCTTTTTTGCTCTTTTTTTTTCTCTCTGTGGCACACATTCCTTTTTTCACCCTCCCTTTTTTTTCACGAAATGGCGCGGAGATTTCTGAGAAGTTCAAGCAAGACACACACTCTCCCATTGAGCAGCCCAAACAACGAGAAGCTCTTCAGCTCCTCTCTTTATGTTAACCTTTTTTTTTTTTCTCTCTTTCTCATTTGACCTTTTCTATTTATGAGAAGCTTTTTTTTATTTTTTGAAGCCGGATGTTCTTCGCTTCTGCTTTAATTGAAACCTTTTGTTACGATCATTATTTAACTTTGGCTCAACGTTGCGGGGCACACCACTGTGTCGTGCCGGTTTTTCTTTTTTCCCCGAGCCAGACCCGCTCTTTCGCTGCTTTTTTCGCTTTTTCGCATGTTGCTTTTTAGCCCGCCAGAAGCTCATTGCCCTTTTTGAATATGAACTTACTCACTCACTCTCACTCATTTCGCCTTTTTTTTTTATCTTTTGCTTCACTACGAAGGGCATTGGGCTTCTCCGTCGTCTCGTTAAGAATGGCTGGTGAAGCAAAAAAAAAAAAACACTCATTCATATATTAACATTTATTTTTCTCATCAAACGGAGCAGGAGATGGAGTCTTTCACTCTCTCTCTTTTTTTTTTTTCGGCGCGCCTTTTTTTTCGCAGACGAACAGCAGCGTGGATGATCGTTGTTTGGAAGACTCTTTTTCTACCGCCATATTTAGGTTTTCTGTTCATTTTTCTCACACATACACACATATATATATATATATAGTTTTTAAACGTGGCTCATCAACTTAGAGAGATGAAAAAGGCACACAAACAAACTACACACGCACACACTTTCTTGAAACAGCAGAGGATACGAAAGCTCTTTTACACACTCTTTTTTGTGTGTGTGTTTCTTCCTGTAATCTGGTCTTTCACTTCTCTGTTTTTTTCTCTCTCTTCTCTCTTTTTCTTTTTTCTTTTTGTTTCATTTTTTGCACACACACAAAAAACGGTGTCTTATTCAAAAAAGGAGACATCAGGCACACTCTCGTCACACACTTTGAAAACGGTGTTGGCCTCCGTGCCAAAAGTCGTTGAGGAGACGCGCGTGCGGATGCCGCCCTCCAATTTCTTTCTCTCTCTTTGTAAAGGGATAATAAACACACACACTCTTTCTCATTCATCTTTCTCCTTTCTCCTCTTTCCTTTCTCTCTTCGCATTTGCGTGCAAACATAACACACACACAAAAAAAGGAAATCTTTTTTTTGTTTTCTCCCACGGTTTGTCTGTTATTGACGGAGCTGTCAAATTGTCACTCTGTTTTCTCTCCTTTTTTTTTCTCTCTGACACTCTTCAGTTCTGGTTGTTTAGGGCGCGCGGGCCCCTTTTTTCTTTTCTCTTTTTTTTTTTTTTGCTCTGCTTTTTTTTTCGTCTTCTCTTTTCTGTCGCTTTTTTTTTGGAGGCGCATTGCTTTTTTTTTTCTCCCTTTTCTTTCCCGTGCCAAAAAAAAAAACAAGAAAAAGAAGTCACGGAAAAAAGACGTTAAGAAACCCATACGCAAACTCTGTCTCTCTCTCCTCCACTCTCCTCCTCCTTCAACGCGAGTGTGTACACATACGTCTTTGCTTCCCCCCCCCCTTTCCGTCTCGTCTTCTCCTCCTCTCTCTTTTTTTTTTTTCAGTTTTTTTTTTACAAGCACACAACGACACGGAGAACTCTTTTTTTTTTTTCTTTTTTTTTTTCCACGCATACATCACGTGTGTACTCCTCTTCTTCCTCCCACACACACCCACACACACACACACACATCTCACAACTCGGTTTTATCGCGAACACAAACACATACAAACACTTTAAAAAAAAGGGAACACCCACTCCTTTTTTGTTGTTGTTGCTTTTTCTGTTTGGTTGCTTCAATCGGGCTGACAGACCATCAAAAAAAAAAAACGAAGAAACTTGCAAAGAAAAAAAGAAGAAGAAGTGAAAGTGGCAAACTTCATTAGAAGAGCGCAGCGAATCAACGATTGTATAGAATTAACGGAAAGCACACACAAAGCACACACAAAAAAAAAAGAAACTGTCCACGAAGACTTCTTCTTTTTTCACTTTTTTTTTTTATCTTTTTTTATTTTTTTTGAAATGGCGATGAATGGCAACGGCGCGCTCTCCGAGCGGTCAGTGGTACCCGCAGAATCCATCGTGGGCCTCCGGCGGCATGTGTCCCCGCACCGTACAGCCCCGCGGGGTCGGAGCCCCCTCACCACGGTGGCGGCGGTGGCTATGGCGTTTCCAACCTTTCGTACCAGCAACAGCAGCAACAACAGATGCAAATGCAAATGCAGCAGCAGCAGCAGCGGGCCAACTTGAACAATTCGGGCGTCCTGAACAACAGCGGGACGTGGAATGGCTCGTCCACGCCGACGCCACCCGGATTTGGTGGAGGTGGTGGTGGTGGGGTTTAATGCCCGGCCAGCCGATGCCCTATGGCATGGCAGGAGAGCATGTGCAGGGCATGGGCCCGAACATGATGATGATGCAACCGCCGCAGTCCTGTGACTGCTGCGGCAATGCGCAAGGTGGTAGCTGCTGCGGCAACCTTCAGGGCGGCTGCTGTGGTCCACAAGGCAGCTGCTGTGGACCACAAGGCGGTTGCTGTGGACCACAAGGCGGTTGTAAATTGTCCGATGCCAGGAGAGCCCCCAGACCCGTATGTGTGCGCCTCCACCCCTGGGAATCCCGCCTGCTACGAGTGCATTTACAACTGCTTCGACTACACCTTTTGCTCGCGATCCTTCTCTTTGTTCTCACTGTGGTTGGTTTTGGTGTGGTGCTCGGCACCAAGAACATGGACGACATCTACTCTCAAATTTAACTCTGCCAACGCGTCCGAGCTCAACACCGCGATGGCACCGTACATTCAATGGATGAACCCAAACCTGTGCAACCACTCCAATTCAAGCAGCAGCTCCTCCTTCTTTTTCGTCGTCGTTCGAGAGTGGCTCTCTCATCGAGTCCGGCTCGCTGCCCAACTCCAGCAGCATCGATGCCGTCAACTCGCCTCTGGCAACGACCTCATTGTGGCAGGCTGCTTCCGACAACAACGAGGTCAACCGCATCGAGGCAGCAGCTCAGCACAAGGACACCTTCTTCGACGTTGCGAGTTGGATCCACAGCGTCACGAGCGCTGAAAATGACAAGCAGCCGCGCCAGCGCGATAGCCGCAGCAACGAGTCGGATTGCGTTGTCAACTACACGAAGCCGTGCACGGTGCGGCGTCTCAAAGCTCTTTTGGCCCCATTTGCATGGAGGACAACCTTGACGCCAACGTTTTCGCCGTCCAGCTCAGCCATTGGAACAACGCGCGCGACACACTCTGGCCTGGCGTTCGCTTTCACCGGCTTTGCCATCATCTACGCGGGCCTTGTCCACTCGCAGCGACACCAGAACATGATGGGTGACGTGGGCAGCGCTGGCATGATGATGTCGCCCGTGAATCCCTCGCTGCTCCCACCCGAAAAGCAAGCCGAACTCATGAAGATGACCCGCAGCAACAACAGCAATTTATCATGGAATATCAAATGCAACAACAGCAGCAACAGCTGGGGATGTCGACCAACAACCACGACAACAACGAGAATGAGATGAGCAACACCAACATGCTCTCTCTGCAACAACAACAACAGCTGCAGCAGCAGCGCATTGGATGATGATGATGCAGCAGCAGCAGGGCGGGTGTGGAAACAGCGGCTCCTCGAGTTCTACGACCGCCGTACTACGAGTTTGTCCGCTTTGCGTGGGGGTTTGTGGGTCTCACGGTTTTGTCTGGGCGATCAACCTCTGCCTCTCCTTCTGGGCTTTCTCCTCCTTCTACGTTGACAACACGGACGGCCCGCTGCGAGAGTTCTGGAAGAAGTACGCGCAAAGTTCTCTGGCAGCGTCGTGATGGTGACGATTTACCTCGCCTGGCCCTTGTGCAACATTGGCCTCGACCTTTTTCGTGATGATCGTTGGCATCTTCCCTGGGTCATCATCCGCTCCACTTGCAAGCAGAACATTGGCAACTATCGACCGAACTTGCCGCTGTCGCAGCTGCCGGATGGATTCGGACGGACATGCTCTTCATGGACTTTGCAGACCTGAAGCGCCTCGGCTTCTCGCGAAACGCGTGGACGATTCTCACCGGTTCTGAGCGTCCCTTCTTTGACAGTTGCTGCGTCGACCCCATGGTGGACACCGACCCGAACATGACGTCGCTGCTCGTGCAGCCGTACCAGTTCCAGTTGCAGATGTACGCAACGATGCCCATGTGGATGCGCGGCGTGATGCCACCGCCGATGCCGCCACCGGCTGAACCTGACACCGGAACAGTTGCAGCAGCAGTTCGGCGTCGGCCCGTCCATGGCGGGACCGATGGGCGGTTCATGCGGGGGGAACGCGATGCCCGGGGCGAACGGGCAGCCACCAGGCGCCGCCTCCGCCAGCACCCGTGTACGAGGCGGCCCTAAATGGCGAGGGCGACAAACGCGCGGATGGCGCGACACCCAACACGGCGCGCCATCGCCGAGACAGAAAAACCGGAGCAACCGCGGGCACTCCTTAGAGAACCTCCCGGCCCCGCTGGGGGGCGGTGTCTCCCCTGGCGGGCACACAGCAGTGGCCGTCGGCGCCCCCTGTTCCCCGCTTTTTCCCACCGCTGAGGCGCCCCTAACGCCGAGCCGCCGCTCTCGCCGCCACAGCCACAGCCGCAGCCGCAGCCGGGGCAAAGGCCTTGTTCCACGCGGGTTGGGCGGATTTTTTTTTATCTGACCCCAAACGGCGATTCGAGGAGCGCCCCGCGGTTGTCTCTCTCGCCGCCACAGCCACTTCGCAGCCGCAGCCGATCCGATGAGCAAAGAGGTGGCGGTGCCCGTCGCCGAGGACCCGCTGAACGCCTCGGCGCCTTGGTCGGTAGAGCAAATCGCGAAGGCATCGCCGGCACTCTGTCAGCGCCGCTGAGGACGAGAAGCGGTGGTGGTGGTGCCGCCGCTGTGGCCCGCGCCAGCCGTAGCCGCCGCCACCGGAGCCATAGCAAAATCGCAGCCGCAGCAAGAGCAGGAAAAGCAAGCGGGCAAGAAGAACAAGAAGACCCCAGGCGACGACCTCGACGCCCTGATGCTTTATAGACGAACTGTCCAGCAACAGACAAGGCGGGGTGGGGAGGGAGGGAGAAATATCATCGAATCAGAAGGACACGGTTGCCATCACACCCACTGGGTAGACGACAGGTGTTGCGCGGGGCCTTTGCCATCCGCCTCTTTTTCTCCCCTCTCTTTCCCCCCTTCCCTCCTCTTTCACTTCCTTTCACTTTGTCTTTTTGTTTGGAAGAGAAGAACCGCATCGTCGACCTCCTCGTTCGGCTGCGAACCCAATCCTTCTCTTGTCTCTCTCTCTTTCTTTTTTTTTTGTCTCTCTCTCTCTCTCTCTCTCTCTTCTCCCTCCCTCTCAAACAGAAAAATATATAAAAAAAAGAAAAAAAGGGATGTCAAATAACCGATGCCTTTGCCGCTTTTTTTTTTTTTTTCTCGCGTCTCTCTGTTTTTTCTTTTTGTGTTGTTGGGGAGAGTTGAGAGAGAACACTGTTTGAGGAGACTTTCCTTTCTTTTCTTTTTAAAAAAAGAAAGATAGAGAGAGGTGAGAAAAAATAAAAAGATGGAGGAGGAAAGAGAGGCAACCCCCCACATGCATCCAACCATCTGCTACTCTCCTACCATAAGCGCAATGAACTTGTTGCTTTTTTTTTTTTCCGCATGTGTTGCCGTCCCTCCACGTGCTGATCGACTGCGTTCTTCTCGTTTTTTTTTTTTGTCTGTGTCTTTTTTGTTGTTGTTCTCAACAACCGTGTTTCCCCCCCCCCCCCTCTGTATTCATTTTTTCTTTTGTTTTTTTTTTCTTTTTTTTGCCTGCTCGGCAGCTAACACACACATGTGTGTTGGATTTCTAAACCCTCCTTTGCTTTTTCTCTCCCCTCTCTCTCTTTTTCTCTCTCCAAGCATAAACACTCACTCACTTGAGAGAAGAAAAAGAGAACGTGAGCGGATTTCTTGACGACTTTATAGAACGTTGTAGCCATCGCTCAAAAAAAAAGATGGTTAGAGTGAACTAAAAAAAAAAAAAAAAAAGAAGCCCATTAAGCAACAC
>NW_026091820.1:0-6789 GCF_024586455.1 Bactrocera neohumeralis | reverse complement strand
CATAATATGTATGTACCAAAAAATCAATTCTAGTTCTTAATTTAAGATTGTTCAATTGTTCCAAATACATTGTCGCTATTGCTATGGGACAACTCTATGACAACTCCAATAACATCAAAACGGCTAATTTGCATAAATATGTAAAGTTCATATTTTTACGCATCTTGATATCGATTGCATAATATGTATGTACCAAAAAATCAATTCTACACCTTAATTTAAGATTGTTAAATTGTTCCAAATACACTGTCGCTATTGCTATTGCATATTGTGTATGTACCAAAAAATCAATTCTACATCTTAATTTAAGATTGTTAAATTGTTCCAAATACACTGTCGCTATTGCTATAGGGACAACTCTATGACAACTCCAATAACATCAAAACGGCTAATTAGCATAAATATGTAAAGTTCATATTTTTACGCATCTTGATATCGATTGCATAATATGTATGTACTAAAAAATCAATTCTACACCTTAATTTAGGATTGTTAAATTGTTCCAAATACACTGTCGCTATTGCTATAGAACAACTCTATGACAACTCCAATAACATCAAAACGGCAAATTTGCATAAATATGTAAAGTTCATATTTTTACGCATCTTGATATCGATTGCTTAATGTGTATGTACCAAAAAATCAATTTTTCATCTTAATTTAAGATTGTTAAATTGTTCCAAATACACTGTCGCTATTGCTATAGAACAACTCTATGACAACTCCAATAACATCAAAACGGCTAATTTGCATAAATATGTAAAGTTCATATTTTTACGCATCTTGATATCGATTGCATAATATGTATGTACCAAAAAATCAATTTTACACCTTAATTTAAGATTGTTAAATTGTTCCAAATACACTGTCGCTATTGCTATAGACAACTCTATGACAACTCCAATAACATCAAAACGGCTAATTTGCATAAATATGTAAAGTTCATATTTTTACGCATCTTGATATCGATTGCATAATATGTATGTACCAAAAAATCAATTTTACATCTTAATTTAAGATTGTAAAATTGTTCCAAATACACTGTCGCTATTGCTATAGGACAACTCTATGACAACTCCAATAACATCAAAACGGCTAATTTGCATAAATATGTAAAGTTCATATTTTTACGCATCTTGATATCGATTGCATAATGTGTATGTATATAAAAAAAATCAATTTTACACCTTAATTTAAGATTGTAAAATTGTTCCAAATACACTGTCGCTATTGCTATAGACAACTCTATGACAACTCCAATAACATCAAAACGGCTAATTTGCATAAATATGTAAAGTTCATATTTTTACGCATCTTGATATCGATTGCATAATATGTATGTACCAAAAAATCAATTTTACATCTTAATTTAAGATTGTAAAATTGTTCCAAATACGCTGTCGCTATTGCTATATGACAACTCCAATAACATCAAAACGGCTAGTTAGCATAAATATGTAAAGTTCATAAATTTACGCATCCTGATATCGATTGCATAATATGTATGTAAAAAAATCAATTTTACACCTTAATTTAAGATTGCAAAGGTTTTTCAAATACACTGTCGCTATTGCTATAGAACAACTCTGCGACAACTCCAATAAAACCAAAACGGCTAATTTGCATAAATATGTAAAGTTCATATTTTTACGCATCTTGATATCGATTGCATAATATGTATGTATCAAAAAATCAATTCTACACCTTAATTTAAGATTGTTAAATTGTTCCAAATACACTGTCGCTATTGCTATAGGACAACTCTATGACAACTCCAATAACATCAAAACGGCTAATTTGCATAAATATGTAAAGTTCATATTTTTACGCATCTTGATATCGATTGCATAATGTGTATGTACCAAAAAATCAATTTTACATCTTAATTTAAGATTGTAAAATTGCTCCAAATACACTGTCGCTATTGCTATAGACAACTCTATGACAACTCCCATAACATCAAAACGGCTAATTTGCATAAATATGTTAAGTTCATATTTTTACGCATCTTGATATCGATTGCTTAATGTGTATGTATCAAAAAATCAATTCTACACCTTAATTTAAGATTGCAAAGTTGTTCCAAATACACTGTCGCTATTGCTATAGGACAACTCTATGACAACTCCAATAACATCAAAACGGCTAATTTGCATAAATATGTAAAGTTCATATTTTTACGCATCTTGATATCGATTGCATAATATGTATGTACCAAAAAATCAATTTTACATTGTTACATTTACATTAAAATTGTAAAATTGTTCCAAATACACTGCCGCTATTGCTATTGGGCAACTCTATGACAACTCCAACAACATCAAAACGGGTAATTAGCAAAAATATGTAAATTTCATATTTTTACGCAACTTGATATCGATTGCGTAATATGTATGTACAAAAAAATCAATTTTACATCTTAATTTAAGATTGTAAAATTGTTCCAAATACACTGTCGCTATTGCTATAGAACAACTCTGTGACAACTCCAATAGCATCAAAACGGCAAATTATGTTAAGTTCATATTTTTACGCATTTGGATATCGATTGCATAATATGTGTACCAAAAAATCACTTTTACACCTTAATTTAAGATTGTTAAATTGTTCCAAATACACTGTCGCTATTGCTATAGAACAACTCTATGACAACTCCAATAACATCAAAACGGCTAATTTGCATAAATATGTAAAGTTCATATTTTTACGCATCTTGATATCGATTGCATAATATGTATGTACCAAAAAATTTTACATTTAATTTAAGATTGTAAAATTGTTCCAAATACACTGTCGCTATTGCTATAGGACAACTCTGTGACAACTCCAATAACATCAAAACGGCTAATTTGCATAAATATGTAAAGTTCATATTTTTACGCAACTTGATATCGATTGCTTAATGTGTATGTATCAAAAAATCAATTTTACATCTTAATTTAAGATTGTAAAATTGTTCCAAATACACTGTCGCTATTGCTATAGAACAACTCTAAAAAGACAACTCCAATAACATCAAAACGGCTAATTAGCATAAATATGTAAAGTTCATATTTTTACGCATCTTGATATCGATTGCATAATGTGTATGTAAATATGTACTAAAAAATATCAATTTTACACCTTAATTTAAGATTGTTAAATTGTTCCAAATACACTATCGCTATTGCTATAGGGCAACTCTGTGACAACTCCAATAACATCAAAAAGGGTAATTAGCATAAATATGTAAAGTTCATATTTTTACGCATCTTGATATCGATTGCTTAATGTGTATGAACTAAAAAACCGATTATACACCTTAATATAAGATTGTGAAATTGCTCCAAGTACAATGTCGTTATGGCAATACGACAACTCTATGACAACTCCAATAACATCAAAACGGCTAAATAGCATAAATATGTAAAGTTCATATTTTTACGCAACCTGATATCGATTCCTTAATGTATATGTACTAAAAAATCGACTCTACACCTTAATTTAAGATTGTGAAATTGCTCCAGATGCACTGTCGTTATGGCTATAGGAGAACTCTATGACAACTCTAATAACATCAAAACGGCTAGTTAGCATAAATATGTAAAGTTCATATTTTTTCGCAACTTGATATCGATTGCTTAATATGTATGTACCAAGAAATCGAATCTACACCTTAATATAAGATTGTGAAATTGCTCCAAATTCTCTGTCGTTATGACTATACGACAACTCTATGACAACTTAAATAACATCAAAACGGCTAGTTAGCATAAATATGTAAATTTCATATTTTTAAGCAACTTGATATCGATTGCTTAATGTGTAAGTATCAAAAAATGATTCTACACCTTAATATAAGATTGTAAAATTGTTCCAAATACAATGTCGCTATGGCTATAGAACAACTCTATGACAACTCCAATAACATCAAAACGACTAATTTGCATAAATATGTAAAGTTCATATTTTTACGCAACCTGATATCGATTGCTTAATGTATATGTACTAAAAAATCGATTCTTCACCTTAATTTAAGATTGTAAAATTGCTCCAAATACACTGTCGCTATGGCTATACGACAACTCTATGACAACTCCAATAACATCAAAACCGCTAATTAGCACAAATATGTAAAGTTCATATTTTTACGCATCTTGATATCGATTGCTTAATGTGTATGTACCAAAAAATCAATTTTACACCTTAATTTAAGATTGCAAAGTTGTTCCAAATACACTGTCGCTATTGCTATAGAACAAATCTGTGACAACTACCATAACTTCAAAAACGGTAATTAGCATAAATATGTAAAGTTCATATTTTTACGCAACTTGATATCGATTGCTTAATGTGTATGTATCAAAAAATCGATCCTACGCCTCAATTTAAGATTGTGAAATTGTTCCAAATACACTGTCATTATGGCTATACGACAACTCTATGACAACTCCAATAACATCAAAACGGCTAGTTAGCATAAATATGTAAAGTTCATATTTTTACGCAAATTGATATCGATTGCTTAATGTATGTGTTGGAAAAAATCAATTTTATTTTATTTAAAATTTTTGAAATGTTCCAAATACACTATATTGATCTCTATGACAACTCAATAACATCAAAACGGCTCATTTGCATAAATATGTAAAGTTCATATTTTTACGCATCTTGATATCGATTGCATAATATGTATGTACCAAAAAATCAATTTTACACCTTAATTTAAGATTGTAAATTGTTCCAAATACACTGTCGCTATTGCTATTGAACAACTCTGTGACAACTCCAATAGCATAAAAACGGCTAATTTGCATAAATATGTAAAGTTCATATTTTTACGCATCTTGATATCGATTTCTTAATGTGCATGTACAAAAAAATCGATTCTACATCTTAATTTAAGATTGTAAAATTGTTCCATATACACTGTCGCTATTGCTATACGACAACTCTATGACAACTCCAATAACATCAAAACGGCTAGTTAGCATAAATATGTAAAGTTCATATTTTTACGCAACTGATAACGATTGCTTAGTGTGTACGTACCACAAAATCAATTCTACACCTTAATTAAGGATTGTTAAATTGTTCCAAATACACTGTCGTTATGGCTATACGACAACTCTATGACAACTCCAATAACATCAAAACGGCTAGTTAGCATAAATATGTAAAGTTCATATTTTTGCGCAACTTGATATCGATTGCTTAATGTGTATGTACTAAAAAATCGATTCTACACCTTAATTTAAGATTGTGAAAATTGTTCCAAATACACTGTCGCTATTGCTATAGAACAACTCTATGACAACTCCAATAACATCAAAACGGCTAATTTGCATAAATATGTAAAGTTCATATTTTTACGCATCTTGATATCGATTGCATAATATGTATGTATCAAAAAATCAATTTTACATCTTAATTTAAGATTGTAAAGTTGTTCCAAATACACTATCGCTATTGCTATAGAACAACTCTATGACAACTCCAATAACATCAAAACGGCTAATTTGCATAAATATGTAAAGTTCATATTTTTACGCATCTTGATATCGATTGCATAATATGTATGTATCAAAAAATCAATTCTACACCTTAATATAAGATTGTGAAATTGTTCCAAATACACTGTCGCTATTGCTATAGAACAACTCTATGACAACTCAATAACATCAAAACGGCTAATTTGCATAAATATGTAAAGTTCATATTTTTACGCCTGTTGATATCGATTGCATAATATGTATGTATGTACAAAAATCAATTCTACACCTTAATTTAAGATTGTTAAATTGTTCCAAATACACTGTCGCTAATGCTATAGGACAACTCTATGACAACTCCAATAACATCAAAACGGCTAATTTGCATAAATATGTTTTTACGCATTTTGATATCGATTGCATAATATTTATGTACCAGAAAATCAATATTACATCTTAATTTAAGATTGTAAATTGTTCGCATAAATATGTAAAGTTCATATTTTTACGCCACTTGAAATCGATTGCTAATGTGTATGTACCAAAAATCAATTCTACACCTTAATTTAAGATTGTTAAATTGTTCCAAATACACTGTCGCTATTGCTGTAAGACAACTCTATGACAACTCCAATAACATCAAAACGGCTAATTAATAAAAATATGTAAAGTTCATATTTTTACGCATCTTGATATCGATTGCATAATGTGTATGTATCAAAAAATCAATTCTACATCTTAATTTAAGATTGTAAAATTGTTCCAAATACACTGTCGCTATAGCTATAGAAACACTCTATGACAACTCCAATAACATCAAAACGGCTAATTTGCATAAATATGTAAAGTTCATATTTTTACGCATCTTGATATCGATTGCATAATATGTATGTACCAAAAAATCAATTTTACACCTTAATTTAAGATTGTAAATTGTTCCAAATACACTGTCGCTATTGCTATAGAACAACTCTATGACAACTCCAATAACATCAAAACGGCTAATTTGCATAAATATGTAAAGTTCATATTTTTACGCTACCTGATATCGATTGCATATTGTGTATGTATCAAAAAATCGATTCTACACCTTATTATAAGATTGTGAAGTTGATTCAAATACACTGTCGCTATTGCTATACGACAACTCTATGACAACTCCAATAACATCAAAACGGCTATTTTGCATAAATATGTAAAGTTCATATTTTTAACGCATCTTGATATCGATTGCTTAATGTGTATGTACCAAAAAATCAATTCTACTTCTTAATATAGGATTGTAAAATTGTTCCAAATACACTGTCGCTATGGCTAT
>NW_026091819.1:0-9035 GCF_024586455.1 Bactrocera neohumeralis | reverse complement strand
ATTTACATATATAGTACGTAAATAAGTAGAAATGGTTTATGGGGGTGTTCTGGTCTACATGCATGGAGGACCGACACTTGAGTTGTGAACTTTTTGATAGCTTTCTCAAGAACCAAGAAGAGAAATACAAAAACATAAGTAAATAATGAATTACAAACTAAATAAATTAAAAATTAATTATAATAATATTCTCTAAAAATTAGCGAATAAAAATTAGAATAAATAAAAGTAATAATTATGAAAAAATAAAAATATTAAAATAATGGTAATAAGAAACGAAACCTTAAAAACAAAAAAAAATAATAATTAAAGTAAGCAAATAAAAAATTTTAAACTAAATATAAAAATAAAAAAACATATATAATAAAAAATAATAATGAAAAAATGTAAAAAACAAATCCCAAAAATAAAAAAAATTATTGATTTAAAATAAGTAAATAATAAATTATTAAATAAATATATTCTTCTTCTTCTTAGTTGGCGTAGAAACCGCTTAAGCGATTATAGCCGAGTTAACAACAGCGCGCCAGTCGTTTCTTCTTTTCGCTACGTGGCGCCAATTGGATATTCCAAGCGAAGCCAGGTCCTTCTCCACATGGTCCTTCCAACGGAGTGGAGGTCTTCCTCTTCCTCTGCTTCCCCCGGCGGGTACTGCGTCGAATATTTTCAGAGCTGGAGTGTTTTCGTCCATCCGGACAACATGACCTAGCCAGCGTAGCCGCTGTCTTTTAATTCGCTGAACTATGTCGATGTCGTCGTATATCTCGTACAGCTCATCGTTCCATCGAATGCGGTATTCGCCGTGGCTAACGCGCAAAGGACCATAAATCTTTCGCAGAACTTTTCTCTCGAAAACTCGCAACGTCGACTCATCCGTTGTTGACATCGTCCAAGACTCTGCACCATACAGCAGGACGGGAATTATGAGTGACTTATAGAGTTTGGTTTTTGTTTGTCGAGAGAGGACTTTGCTTCTCAATTGCCTACTCAGTCCGAAGTAGCACCTGTTGGCAAGAGTTATCCTGCGTTGGATTTCTAGGCTGACATTGTTGGTGGTGTTTACGCTGGTTCCAAGATAGACGAAATTATCTACGACTTCAAAGTTATGACTGTCAACAGTGACGTGAGAGCCAAGTCGCAAATGCGACGACTGTTTGTTTGATGACAGGAGATATTTCGTCTTGCCCTCGTTCACTGCCAGACCCATTTTCTGTGCGTCCTTGTCCAGCCTGGAGAAAGCAGAACTAACGGCGCGGGTGTTGAGGCCGATGATATCAATATCATCGGCATACGCCAACAGCTGTACACTCTTATAGAAGATGGTACCTTCTCTATTTAGTTCTGCGGCTCGAGTTAGTTAGTTAGTTTTGCGGGGATACCAAATTCAGACATCGCGGCATAAAGGCAGCTCCTTTTCGTGCTGTCGAAAGCAGCTTTGAAATCGACGAAGAGGTGGTGTGTGTCGATTCTCCTTTCACGGGTCTTTTCCAAGATTTGGCGCATGATGAATATCTGGTCGGTTGTTGATTTGCCAGGTCTAAAGCCACACTGATAAGGTCCAATCAGTTTGTTGACGGTGGGCCTTAATCTTTCACACAATACGCTCGATAGAACCTTATATGCGATGTTGAGGAGGCTAATCCCACGGTAGTTGGCGCAGATTGTGGGGTCTCCTTTTTTATGGATTGGGCATAGCACACTTAAATTCCAATCGTTGGGCATGCTTTCGTCCGACCATATTT
The DNA here is from genome assembly GCF_024586455.1 of Bactrocera neohumeralis. NCBI lineage: Eukaryota > Metazoa > Arthropoda > Insecta > Diptera > Tephritidae > Bactrocera > Bactrocera neohumeralis. Next base: position 7,293 of record NW_026091819.1, on the reverse strand, counting down.
TACAAAGAAGCTGATGCATGCTCCTTATCAGTTCTTCGCCGCCGTGTTTGAATAGCTCGGCCGGCAATCCATCGGCCCCGCCGTCTTGTTGTTCTTCAAGCGGGTAATTGCTATTCGAACATCTTCGTGGTCGGGCAATGGAACGTCTGCTCCATCGTCATCGATTGGGGAATCGGGTTCGCCTTCTCCTGGCGTTGTGCATTCTCTGCCATTCAGCAGGCTGGAGAAGTGTTCCCTCCATAATTTAAGTATGCTCTGGGCATCAGTGACTAGATCACCTTTGGGGGTTCTACAGGAATACGCTCCGGTCTTGAAACCTTCCGTAAGCCGCCGCATTTTTTCGTAGAATTTTCGAGCATTACCCCTGTCGGCCAGCTTATCAAGCTCTTCGTACTCACGCATTTCAGCCTCTTTCTTCTTCTGTCTACAAATGCGTCTCGCTTCCCTCTTCAACTCTCGGTATCTATCCCATCCCGCACGTGTAGTGGTCGATCGTAACGTTGCGAGGTAGGCAGCCTGTTTTCTCTCCGCTGCGACACGGCACTCCTCGTCGTACCAGCTGTTCTTTTGCACTTTCCGAAAACCAATGGTTTCGGTTGCAGCTGTACGTAAGGAGTTTGAAATGCCGTCCCACAGTTCCCTTATACCGAGTTGTTGACGAGTGCTCTCAGAGAGCAGGAGTGCAAGCCGAGTAGAAAATCGTTCGGCTGTCTGTTGTGATTGCAGCTTCTCGACGTCGAACCTTCCTTGTGTTTGGTGGCGCGTTTTTTGCTGCACAGAGGCGGGTGCGAATCTTGGCTGCAACAAGATAGTGGTCCGAATCGATGTTAGGACCTCGGAGCGCACGCACATCTAAAACACTGGAGACGTGTCTTCCGTCTATCACAACATGATCGATCTGGTTGGTAGTTTTTCGATCCGGAGACAGCCAGGTAGCTTGATGAATCTTCTTATGCTGGAATCTAGTACTACAGATAACCATATTTCGGGCCCCGGCGAAGTCAATCAGCCTCAACCCATTTGGGGATGTTTCGTCGTGGAGGCTGAATTTATCGACCGTAGTGCCAAATATACCTTCTTTGCCCACCCTGGCGTTAAAGTCGCCAAGCACGATTTTGACATCGTGGCGGGGGCAGCTCTCATAAGCGCGCTCCAAGCGCTCATAGAAGGCATCTTTGGTCATATCGTCCTTCTCTTCCGTCGGGGCGTGGGCGCAAATCAGCGATATGTTGAAGAACCTCGCTTTGATGCGGATTGTGGCTAGACGTTCATTCATCGCAGTGAATGATAGTACTCGGCGACGGAGTCTCTCTCCCACCACGAATCCTACACCAAACTTGCGCTCCTTTATATGGCCACTGTAGTAAATGTCACAAGGACCTACTCGTCTCTGTCCTTGTCCCGTCCATCGCATTTCTTGGACGGTGGTGATGTCAGCCGTTGTCTTTACGAGGACATCAACCAGCTGGGCAGCGGCACCTTCCCAATTAAGGGACCGGACATTCCAGGTGCATGCCCTCAATTCGTAGTCCTTATTTCGTTTGCCATGGTCGTCATCAAAAGGGGGGTCTCTCATCCGAGGCTGGTTGTAGCTCTTCACTGGGGGTGTTTTTTACGTGGCGGGTCCCAAACCCAGCGCATAACCCTTGTAGGGAATGTTTCGCCTTCTCACTTTAGCTCGCCTTCAAACGGATGTTCTTAGGCTACCCAGAGGATACTTGGTCAAAGACCGGAAGTAGTGAGCTGCTTGAGCCATGTGTAAAAGAATCGTTTCTGGCCACTCCCAAGTAAATGGCGATCAGAAAACTTTCCTCACTTGCGTGAACTTCTACACATGACTCCATCCTATATTAAATAATAATAATAATAATATTCTTTAAAAATTAGGGTATAAAAATATTATAAGTAAAAGTAATAATTAGATACGAAAAAAATAAAATAAAAATACTAATTATGAAAAATTAAAAAATAAAAATAATAATAATCAAAAAAGTAAAATAACAGTAATAAATAATAATTTAAAAACAAAAAATAATAATTTAATTAAAGTAAGCAAATAAAAAATAATAAAATAAATATAATAAAAATGATAATAATTAAAAAAAAAAAAATAAAAATAAATATATCTAAAAAATAAAAGTAAAATAATTGAATTGCAATAAATAAATAATAAGTTGTGTAATAAATATAATAAAAAAGGTGCGTGGAGTCCCGGAAAGTAGTTCTGTCTCTTCATTGCGGAAGGAAATATGCAGCGTAACCATCTCTCTTTTGTACTCTTCGAATTGGGTTGTCATATTATAATTTGTATATCTTATATCATGGTGTTTAGTCAATTTCTTGTATTCATTACTGGCGTTGCATTTGTATTGCGCACAAAACTGACCAAGGTCAAATGAATTTTCTTTTTATTTTTCTTTGCAGTTTTTCAATAAATTTAAATAAGTTTCTTAATAAATTTAAATAAATTTAAGTAAATTTCCATGTATTTTCATTTATATTTAATTATCAATAAAGTTTTTAAAAATTATTTGCCCTAGTTGTCCATTTTTTATTTTCTCACACATTTCAGCCGATTTTTGTATGGAAATTTGACCGGCGTAGAAGCAAAATGCGAAACAATCATACATACATATATTATGTCGTTTGCGCATTTGTCTGTATGTTTGCGAAAGCAAATGTTCTACAAAAGCATATTTCTATACTTAAACAAAATTATTTAAACCATCGTATATTTCTTACATGCATAACCAAACCATACTTAAGACAACGCCACGAAAGTGTCAATAGTGGTGTTGGTGGTAAGCACATAAAAAGTCACAATGTGAACGCAGGTTCGAATCTCGACGGACTTAGTCTTTAATTTTTGCATTTTAACATCGTAATACTATACTAATAAATATTTTTCTTACTAATAGAAATTAAATTTATCACAACAATATACCTAATATACATATATATAATATTGCTGTGATAAATTTAATTTCTATTAGTACGAAAAATATTTATTAGTATAGTATACGATGTTAAAAGGCATACATCTTTCTATCCTATCTTGTGTATCTGCACATGCTCATATGAATGTATGTATACGCATATGCGCGTTCCGAAATTCAAAGAATTCGCACAAAAAAAAAGAGAGACGAAAGAAATAAAGTCACATAAAATAGTTGAGAATTCGCAAAAATGAAAGACAAACGAAAGAAAAATAATGCGCAAGCATACTGTTTAAATGAGTTAAGCATCCACCCCCTCTACTCGGTAAAACTGGCGCATCCTAATGCTACAGTGCAATTCACCATATCGCAACACCAACTCAACTCACCACATATGTATATCAACCCACTTATCAAAAGGGATGGACAAAAAAAAGGGAAAGGGCTCACATTTGGGTTGACACTTTTTGGACACACACAGTTCGCACGTCAACAATCATCTACAAGACATTCGTTTACACACAACCGTGCTGATACTTCCGACTCGTCTGCGCGCCTAACTTTGGATCGGCCGTAATCTTGAACGTTTTCGACATCGCTTCGTTCCACATTGATCCCGCATTTGTTTCCCTATTTGAATAAGTTTCCATTTTGTGTAACCGGAATTTGTACTACAAATAAATTAACACTAATTTCCTATACGCTCAAATAATGCTTTTAATTAGTAACATAAATCGCGAGTGTTAGTGACTTATAAAGCTTAAATGCAGTGGTGTGATTCTCACTTGGCTGTGCACCCAAGTATTCATGGTCCTTCGAGCCTAAAAGACAGGCACTATAAACTTACAGCCACAAGAAAACCACAAAATAAAAGAAAAACAAACTAGTGCAGTGAAGTGCAGTAATATACATATGTACATACATATATGTATAATTGTATGGTAACCAACGAAAAAACAATAATAAAAACAAAAAACCCAAACAACACAGTGCAGTGACCCAACCAGAACCAAAATTAAAAAAAAAAAAAAACAACACCCATATATTTATATACATACATATACAACAAATAGACAAAAAAGTGCAGTGTCGCAACAAAAAAGAAAAACACATATGTACATATATCTGTATATTACTTAACTAAAGTGGTGACGAAAGAAAAAAAAAAACAATTGTATATCAAAACCAAATTGAATATGGATGAAATTCCTAATTAAACAAAAAAAAAACATTAACACATGTTAAAATTTCGAGCCCACAAAACAAAAATTATATAAAAACAAAACAGTGGAAATAAACTAAAAACAAACACTATTCGGGCGCAAAACCTAAAAGCAATAAATAAACGCGCGAAACTTAAAAACAAAACATAAATCGGGCGCGAAATCTAAAAATGCCTAAAACAATAAAACACAACAAAAATACAATAAGACAATAAAATACAACAATAATACACAACAACGGAAAAAACGGGCGCGAACATTAAAACAAATATATATACAACAAAATAACAACACAAGCAGGTAGCCAGCTGGAGCACAAGAAGCCAGGCAGCTGGAAGACCGTGGAAGAAGGAAAGAGGAATTGCCAAGAAAAAGGGCATATACACACATTTTACGTTATACCCTACAAAACTCAAGTGAGCGTATTCAGTTCATACAAACTTAATTTATATCACATATGTATGTATATTTACCAAACTTTTGAAAAACCTCTAAAACAGTTCGGTAATATACATACCGAAATATGGTTATCTGTAGTACTAGATTCCAGCATAAGAAGATTCATCAAGCTACCTGGCTGTTTCCGGATCGAAAAACTACCAACCAGATCGATCATGTTGTGATAGACGGAAGACACGTCTCCAGTGTTTTAGATGTGCGTGCGCTCCGAGGTCCTAACATCGATTCGGACCACTATCTTGTTGCAGCTAAGACTCGCACCCGCCTCTGTGCAGCAAACGCGCGCCACCAAACACAAGGAAGGTTCGACGTCGAGAAGCTGCCATCACAACAGACAGCCGAACGATTTTCTAATCGGCTTGCACTCCTGCTCTCTGAGAGCACTCGTCAACAACTCGGTATAAGGGAACTGTGGGACGGCATTTCAAACTCCTTACGTACAGCTGCAACCGAAACCATTGGTTTTCGGAAAGTGCAAAAGAACAGCTGGTACGACGAAGTGCCGTGTTGCAGCGGAGAAAACAGGCTGCCTACCTCGCAACGTTACGATCGACCACTACACGTGCGGGATGGGATAGATACCGAGAGTTGAAGAGGGAAGCGAGACGCATTTGTAGACAGAAGAAAAAGGCTGAAATGCGTGAGTACGAAGAGCTTGATAAGCTGGCCGACAGGGGTAATGCTCGAAAATTCTACGAAAAAATGCGGCGGCTTACGGAAGGTTTCAAGACCGGAGCGTATTCCTGTAGAACCCCCAAAGGTGATCTAGTCACTGATGCCCAGAGCATACTTAAATTGTGGAGGGAACACTTCTCCAGCCTGCTGAATAGCAGTGAACGCACAACACCAGGAGAAGGAGAACCCGATTCCCCAATCGATGACGATGGAGCAGACGTTCCATTACCCGACCATGAAGAAGTTCGAATAGCAATTGCCCGCCTGAAGAACAACAAAGCGGCAGGGGCCGACGGATTGCCGGCCGAGCTATTCAAACACGGCGCCGAAGAACTGATAAGGTGCATGCATCAGCTTCTTTGTAAAATATGGTCGGACGAAAGCATGCCCAACGATTGGAATTTAAGTGTGCTATGCCCAATCCATAAAAAAGGAGACCCCACAATCTGCGCCAACTACCGTGGATTAGCCTCCTCAACATCGCATATAAGGTTCTATCGAGCGTATTGTGTGAAAGATTAAAGCCCACCGTCAACAAACTGATTGGACCTTATCAGTGTGGCTTCAGACCTGGAAAATCAACAACCGACCAGATATTCACCATGCGCCAAATCTTGGAAAAGACCCGTGAAAGGAGAATCGACACACACCACCTCTTCGTCGATTTCAAAGCTGCTTTCGACAGCACGAAAAGGAGCTGCCTTTATGCCGCGATGTCTGAATTTGGTATCCCCGCAAAACTAACTAACTAACTCGAGCCGCAGAACTAAATAGAGAAGGTACCATCTTCTATAAGAGTGTACAGCTGTTGGCGTATGCCGATGATATTGATATCATCGGCCTCAACACCCGCGCCGTTAGTTCTGCTTTCTCCAGGCTGGACAAGGACGCACAGAAAATGGGTCTGGCAGTGAACGAGGGCAAGACGAAATATCTCCTGTCATCAAACAAACAGTCGTCGCATTTGCGACTTGGCTCTCACGTCACTGTTGACAGTCATAATTTTGAAGCTGTAGATAATTTCGTCTATCTTGGAACCAGCGTAAACACCACCAACAATGTCAGCCTAGAAATCCAACGCAGGATAACTCTTGCCAACAGGTGCTACTTCGGACTGAGTAGGCAATTGAGAAGCAAAGTCCTCTCTCGACAAACAAAAACCAAACTCTATAAGTCACTCATAATTCCCGTCCTGCTGTATGGTGCAGAGTCTTGGACGATGTCAACAATGGATGAGTCGACGTTGCGAGTTTTCGAGAGAAAAGTTCTGCGAAAGATTTATGGTCCTTTGCGCGTTAGCCACGGCGAATACCGCATTCGATGGAACGATGAGCTGTACGAGATATACGACGACATCGACATAGTTCAGCGAATTAAAAGACAGCGGCTACGCTGGCTAGGTCATGTTGTCCGGATGGACGAAAACACTCCAGCTCTGAAAATATTCGACGCAGTACCCGCCGGGGGAAGCAGAGGAAGAGGAAGACCTCCACTCCGTTGGAAGGACCAAGTGGAGAAGGACCTGGCTTCGCTTGGAATATCCAATTGGCGCCACGTAGCGAAAAGAAGAAACGACTGGCGCGCTGTTGTTAACTCGGCTATAATCGCTTAAGCGGTTTCTACGCCAATTAAGAAGAAGAATATTCCTCTATACTACAATTTTCACCATTTTTTTTTTTTTGCGGGCGAGGGGGTGGAAAATGCCTTCCGCATCGTCGGTGCTATCGTCACAGCAGCGGTATGTGCCACTTACAGGTCACTAAAAACCCCCCCTCAAAGGAACCGTCGCCCACCCTGGGACCGCGTTTGCATTACTTCAGGGTGGCGTTCCATTTTTCTCATTGAGAGATTTACATCTGCGCACCTGCGTCCAGGTCCCGCTTTTTTGCGTAGCAAGAGTGCAGCGAATTTCTTCGATGATCCCAAGTTTTCTTCACTTTCCAACATAACTGCTTTTCCCCGGGTTTTTAATTTTTCCTTTTTTCCCCCCATTCGAAAAA
>NW_026091818.1:0-7890 GCF_024586455.1 Bactrocera neohumeralis | reverse complement strand
AAAATTAAAAAATGGCTGTCCGAGTTTTTTTAAAAGGGAGGGGGATTCACGAAATGGTATTATGAATTGCCGTCTAGAGGGAAAACAGATTTCGAACGAAAGGCGCATTTTAACCAAATCCGTTCACTGAACTTTTTATAAAGCATTGAATAAAAGAAAAAAGGCGGAAGGGGATATTTGAAAAGATTTTTTTTATTTATTTCTTCCTTTTTTAAAGGGCAAGCTTAAAAAACCACAATGTTTTTCCCAATCAAGTTCAAATATTAACAATGCAATAAGAAAAAAGTTACCCCATCTCTTTAAACCTTACGAATATTATAGGCAAATTACATTTTATTCCTATTAATTAAACGTGTAGCTAAAGTTATTTGGAGGTTAAACATCGGTATTAAAAAATAAAAATTTTATCTTTGTTAAAAATCCTCGCCTGAGTTCTATTCACCAGATCAAATCTGTTGAAACGGTTCAGTCTAGTGTAAGTTTACTATTGTCAATCATTTTTTCCCCCCTTTCCTGGATAATTCTGACTTTCTTACTTAAAAATTTTTCCTTGGCACATGTTTTTTAATAACAGTTTTTTAGCCCTTTATCCCGGGGGTTGAATTTAAAAAGCAAAGGTTTAAAGGATTCTTTGGGTTTTATTCACGATTTTGGGGTGGGACACGGTTCACTCCCATTTGCTATATTGACATAGGAGCCTTTTTTTTAAATCTCGTCGACTTTCAATTTGCAGACTTGTTCTCGTGGGCCCCCTTCTTTAAATCATAAACTTTTTTTATATATATATTTCTATAATATGTGTTATTATTTATTTGCCGCTCCCTTTGTCTCAGCCAGCCAAAATTTGTTGGGGGGGCCTCCAGCTTTGGTCAAATTCCCAAATCCCTTTTTCCCCATTTAAATGTTCCCACTGGGTTTGTTTACAAGGGGGGAAAGGAATTTATTTCCGGGTCATAGGGGGATCAAAACTTTGAGACCGAACCCCAAAAGAACGACCAAGGCAAAATTTCCCCATAAACGCGCCGCGAAGGGGCCGGGGGAAAACCGTCTTAAACGGCGGATACAACTCGGTATCCGGTGGTATTGAGGTGTTCTTACGCGTGTAATTTTTGTAAATGTTCCGGGGTTTTCCATTAATTATTCATAAAAGTTCGCATTTCTGTTATATAGACACCCCAAAAATGATACATAGTAACGGGACAAGGTTTTCAAATGGGGTGGTTTGTTTTGGCATTTCTTTTTCATTTGTTTCCCTTTCCACTTTAGTTGAATCGTTATCGTTTTAGTTGACGTTTTTTGTTAGTTGCCCTTCAAAATTTATCTCTGCAGGGTTTTTTTATTTATTTTTATTTGAATTACCCTGTGCCTTTTCTAAGATTTGATGGGTTCTATGTGACAATGATTCTGCCTTCAAAAGTTAATCTAAAGGAAAACGGGTTTAAGAGAATTTAAGAGTTAATAAAATCAACCCCTCAGATTTCCAAACCTGCCTAAAATTTTATCAGAAAAAACTTAAAAATGGGTTCTTTATTTTCCCAAAAATAGGTTCTTAAAGGGAAACCCCTGGTTTTCCCAATTTTTTTTGAATATACATCGAATGGTTTTCATTAGGGGTCCTTATTTTCAAACACCCTTTCTAATTTTCCCCGCCAAAAATCGGTTCCCAAGTGAAATAAAACGGAAAAAGTTTGGGGTCAATGCGATAACATTTAAGTGGCCCCGGAAAAGCTAAAAAATTCAAAATAAAATTTTCTCATAACGGGAATTTCTGCATTGAATATTTCCCAAAAAACATCAAAGTTATTTTTCATATTTATAAAATTTTAATATATATTAATATATTAAAAAATAAATAAATTGAAAGCGTTTACAAGAAAGAAATAACAATTATTTTGAAGAAAATTATTTGGTTTTAATAAATATTTTAAAAATTTTTAAAAATTTTTCGGTGGGCAGTTTTTTTTAAAAGGTGAAAAAAGTGAAGTATAAAAAAAAATTTATTGTTTCTTTTTAAACCCCAACACGAATGTCAGTTGAATTTTTAAAAAAGTTATTTTTGATTGGATCTTTTTAAAAGAAATTAATTTAAAAAACCCATCTAATCGGAAAGGTTTTAGAAGGTTTTTTTTTACAAAAAGAATTTGAGATCTTTCGAAGGGAAAACCAAAAACTTGTTATCAAAAAATTTTAAATATTTTGGGAACAAGCAAAAATCCCAAATAAAGAAAAGAAGATAAATGTTTGGGGAAGTTATTAAAACTGTCGAAATTTGGGAAAACAAATCTAAAAACTTCCCCAAAAGCCCAATTTCCCACAGGAAAAAAGTCGTTGTTTTGGAAAAATATGGATGTTTTAAATTTGACATGGCCCCGCAAATTTCCCTTTGGGAAAAAATGGGGTTAGTAGAAATAAAATTTTCTTAAATCAACGTAAAAAAGGACATTTCGGGTTTTAATTTTGGGGTGTTGAAAAGGGTTTTTTGTACGACCCGTGGGGGTGGGGTCCAAAAAAGGAAAGGGAAAAACCAACATTACGAAAAAGGCGGTATGAAGAACAAAATTCTGAATGTTCTAATATAATCAGGAAAGCAATGAAAATATATAGTCTTTGGAAGGGGGAAATAAAAAATGTAGTAAATTCCTTTGGAAAAAAAATTTTTTTCCCAAACTGGGTGTAAAGCGAAAAAGGCACTAAAGTATCATAACACCCGATTTTGCGGCTTAGACAATAAAAAGGGTGTCAAAATTTATGGCCGAACATATTTTGTACCCGCTGCTGGCTTTGGGTCTTTATTGGAAAAAGAACTTTTATTAATCGATCAACAATTCACCCGCATGAAAAACCCCGGTTAAAATTCAAATATATCTGGTAAAATTTAAAAAGGGGTAAAATTCCCCAAAATAGTTGACAAATTTAAAAATTTTAATTTATTCAAACTAAAAAGGGAAAGCAAAGGGGGCACTGGTTTTCATTTTTTTTAAATTCTGACAGATAAAAAAGGTCGTAAAAAATGGAAAAAATTCCTGTTTAATTTTTCGTAGAACTCGAAATTTTGGAAACCCCAAAAAATTAAAACCTCGACTGGTGAAAATATTCCTGGAAACTGTTTATCGAAAAATTAGTGGGTTGGAACATTGTTAACTTTTAAACCATATCTTATTGATACAACTGTTTATCAATACTTTTTAAAAATCCCCCAAAACCCTTTTTTTGGAAAAAATTTAAACGCAATCCCCTTCCCCTTTTATCCCTCATCTATACGGGAAATTTTTTTCCAAAACTTTTTTTTGAATCAAAGATGATTCAAACTGGTTTAAAAACCTCTTGAACATTTGTGGGCCTGGCCAAACCTTAAAAAATTTTTAAAACTAGTGTTTAATGAAAAATTTAAAGTATCAAAAATAAGCCAAGGGGAGACCCTCTTAAACTTTTTCATGCCCAATTTAAAAAACCCAATAGCTCTTTTTTTTACGAAAATCTAAACTTGCTTTAAACCAGTGCAGATTTTTTTAAATTTTATGTGCCCCTTTTTGAACCAGCCCGCCGGTGGGGGGAAAAGTAATCTATTTCTAAAAATATTTTTTATTCTGGTACAGTGGCACCCCGGATGTTGATTTTTCCATTTTTAAAAATGTACATAAAAAAGTTGGTTCGGGTAAAAATCCAATTGACCTTATCAAGACCCTTTTCTTTGTAAAGCCCTCAAAATTATATAGATACAGACTCAAAAATTTTCCCAAAGCTATTTTTAAAAAAAATGTCAACCATTATGGTACTTCGCCAGAAAAAACCCAGTAGCTTATTTTTTCCGCTCGTTACACAGAAAAATGAAAATAAAAAAAAATTTAAAAAAACGGGGAACCAGTTTTCTTTTAAAAAATAGAAAATCAAAATTGACAGTTTTCGCCACAAATTTAATTTTTTTTTTCCCCAAAAAAAATTTTTTTTTTCAAAAATTTTTTGGGGGTTATCTTGGCCTTTTTGGGGGGGGGTTTTCAAAATAATTGGATTTTTCCCCCAACCCCTCAAGTTTTTTAAAAATCCCCTTAAAAGAAAAAAGGGGTTTTTAATTCAAAATTTTTAAAAAAAAAGGAGGGAAAAAGGGAAAAACAGTGGTCCTAAAATTTTTGGGAATGTATCAAAAAATACAAATTTATCAAAAAAATTTTTTTAAATTTAAAAAATTTAAAAATTTTAAATATAAATTGTAAAAAAGAAAAAAAAAATATCAATATTTATCCAAACCTAAAATTTTCGTGTTTTTGGGCCTTCAATTTATTTTTGGATCCCAAATTTTAACTTTTTTCCCTTTAAATCCAAAGGGGAAAAATTCCCTGGGGGTTTCCCCAAAAAAACATTTTAAATTTCCCCCAACAAAAAAGGAACCCAAATTTACATACATCCTTAAATGTTATTCGGAAATTTTGGCGACCCGGCATATAAAAAAACTTAAATTCTTTCAAGGACATGGCCAATTTTATATTAAAAATTTCCCAAAACTTTAAACCAATTTTCTTGAAATCTTTTTCCAGAATTAAAAGGGAATTTTCCTAGTTTCGGTAAAAAAAAACCCAACTTTCAGAGGATAACATTTTTTAAAAAAAATTTCTATTCTAACCCACTCTTAATAAATGTGCCCAAAAAAAATTCCCCTCTAAACATGAAAACTCTGTCAGCTGACTATATTTTAGAATATCAAATTGAGTATAAGTAACTGCAAACCCAAATTCAAAACTCTAGAAAAGGCGATAAAAGTATCCATATTCAAACTTAAAAATTTCAGTTTCAAAAATTTTTTTAAAAACTACTCTTGATTTAAAAAAGACTAATTACAATTTCCTTGAAATTCCAAAAAACTGGGGATGGGAAAGATACCGAAACCAAATTTGAGACAAGAGAGAATTAAAACGCGTGGTGAAGACTCCAAAACGGAAAAACAGGATAATTCTCAAAATTCAAGAAAGGGACTAACGGGGGGGTTTAAAGGGCATATCAAAGAACCCCAGAGGTGATCTATTTCCCAGTCCAGAGCAACTCTTTTTAAAAAGGGAACCTTCTCAAAACCTTTTGAATAGGAAACAAACCCGGGAAGGCCTCTTTCCCCCCAATCGATAATGGAGCAGACTTTTTCCCACCAAAAAAGTTCGAATAAATTACTCTAAGAAAAAAGGCGGCGGGGCCAAAATTCCGGACCTTTCAACCGGCGCGGGGGCGATAAAAAACATTAGTTTCTTTAAATTGGTTGGACATGCAACCAGGGGAATTTTAAAGTTGTTTCCCCAAACCCAAAAGAAACCCCACAATCTGCCAACTATGAAATAAACCTCCTTAAACCGGGAAAATCAAAAACACCAGATATTCACCATGCCCAAATTTTAAAAAAAGGGGCTGAAAAAAAATCATCGCACCACTTTTCGGCCCCAAAACTGCCATGGCAGTCCCAAAACTCCCAGGTTCGGAAGGACCCTCCAGGCCCCTCATCTGGGGTTTCAGACAGGCGACCCCCTTCCTTAAAATTTCTTCAATCTTTTTTGAAAAAATAATTGGTTGCAGAACTAAAAAAAAAAGGCCAAGTTCTAAAAGGGGTTACGGCGCTGGCGTACCCGAAAATTTGATATTTTTCCCTCTAAACCCCTTTTTTCTTTTCTCCCAGACTGGATAAAACAGCAAATGGTCGGCGTGAACGAGGCAAGCAAAATATCTCAGTCTCAAACAAACGTCAGTCCCCCGCGGCCCCAAATTCGTCTCAAAATTCCCCAGAATAACTCTTCCCCAAAAGTTTTTTTTGGCCAGGGCATGGAATAAGTCCTCTCTCGACGAACAATGCCAAACTCACAAAGTCACTCATTATTTTCCTTCCCTATATTGCAGAGGCATGAAAATACAAGGAACTGATGACGTAACGGGGTTTTTAGATAATTGACATAGTGGCAATTAAAACGCGGGACTGGTTTTGGGAGAAAATTTTGATGATTGGAATGGAGAAAATTTCAGCTCTAAAGTTTGACATACGCTTGGGGAAACGAAACAAAAAGACCTTTTCGTTAGGAATCAAGGGGAAAAGGACTTGAAAATCTCGAATCCCGGTCCAAAGATGCTGGAATTCCCAAAAATGCTGAAAACGGGTATTTCCAGAAACTTTTTCTCATCAAAATAAAGCTAAAAAGAAAGGGGTCAATTTGGTGAACCATTCATCAAATCTGATTAAATTTGATTTCCTCAGGAGTAGTTTAAAATTCGCCCTTTTCCGTCAAATTTTTTACTAGATTCAAAGGTTAATTTTTTAACTATTAAAGCATTTTCATCAATTTATATGATTTTGATTCAAATTTCCTTTCATCAAATTCTGCCCCATTTAAAAAACCTGTGTACCGATTGGTATATCTTTCCCATATCCCCGGGTATTTTTTCCCGTTACAAACAACCGTTAATTAAAAACTTTATTTCCCTTTTTAAACTTTTACGAGAAATAAAAATAATTTAAAATTCGATGTGTAAATGGACTGTCCATCAGTCCCCGGTTTAATTTATGGAAAACCTAAAAACAAATACATGCGGCCTGTCTGTCCATCGATTAATTAATTAATTCAAAACGATTGAATTGGATTTCGAAAAAAATTGCAGTTGGAAAAATACATAAAATTATAACATTTTAGCCCGGGGATGATAACCCTCCAAATTTCAATGTCATGCTGTAATTGGGGTCAATTTTTGCGTTATGGGGAAAAAGTGGTTTGAATTGATGTGCTGAAAACCCAAGGCCTTCGAGGTTGTTTCCCATAAAAAAAGTTCAAGTTTAAAATGGAATTCTAAAAAACACACACACCCCTTTTACTATCCATTTTTAAAAATGACGACAGTCGCAAATATCTTTCAAAAAAAAATATTTTTAAATTTCCCTTGGCTTTGTGGCTTTGTAATTAGTGATTGGAATTTCGTTTTTTTTTTCTGCGGAATATTTCTTGGTTTAAAACAATTTTCATATGGTTGCATTCCCCTTAGTTTCGTTAAACCGGGGACTTTTTTTCGGAAATATATTCAATTATATTAAATTTTATTTATGTATTTTTATACTCTCCAACAAAGTTTAAGGGTATTATAGTTTTTTTCCCTAACGGTTTTTTGTAATCCTAAAAACCAAAAAAGTCAGATATAGGGGTTTTATATAAAAATATCAAAATGACAGTGATTGAAAACCATGTCTTCTGTCCGTCCTAAATCTGTCCGTCCTTTGGGAAAATTGAGTATCATGTGAAACTTAATTTTTTTTTTTGCTCCCTAAAGGGGTTGTTCTAAATTAAAAAAGTGTTAAAAATGAAAAAAGCAAAAAGGGTCCCTTTGGGGGGGCAATTTGGATAATTTTTTGAAAAGTGGGCTCTTTCCCCCCTAAATTTTTTTATATATCTCGGAAAATACTTAAAAATTCAACAAACTCTTAAGTCCTTCGGCATTTATATCTTAAAAAAAGGAAAAATCGGATAATAACCCCCCACCTCCCCACAAAGGGTTTTTTAAAAACACTAAAAGTGCGTTCAAAAAACAAAAAAACTAAATTTTCGTGGGGGCGAAGGAGCTGCACCCCCTTTTCCAAAGGGGAAAAAGGGTTGGGGTCCCCCTTTGGGCCAAAAACCATATCTCGGGAACTCTCTACCGATTTCAATAAAATTCGGTTTTAATATTTTCTTCCCATGATGACTGTCGAAATATGGGGGAAATGTTCTCACGCCACTTCCCAAAATAACCTTTATTTTAATTCCCTCTGATGTTTCTTTAATATATACATTAGGAAAAGAAAATCAAATTTAATACTCAAATACCAAATTGATCTAATCTAATTAATTTTCACAAAATAAAAAATACTAAATTATTATCACTTTATCTTTTTAAAAA
>NW_026091817.1:0-8732 GCF_024586455.1 Bactrocera neohumeralis | reverse complement strand
TTTATTTATGTAGGTAATGAGATCAGTTACTGTATGTGACTCCAATATGGATACAGAGCTAGACATAAAATCTTATGCTGACCAATTGACGCAGTGAGAAGGCTTTAACAATACGCTTGGTAAGTGCTTTTCGAACCATATTAAACGAAGCTGCTGAGATATTAGCCAGTATGGCGCGATTCACATCCAGGAGACGAAAAAATGGGGGAGACAATCAAAGCTTTCAAGCAATGTTCCACCAACGGTGGCAAACTTCATGCAAAGGACGGTAGACCCTCAGACTGGCTTCCGAAGCACACATTCCTTGATAGATAGACAACATTGGAGACCTGGATTTCCACCTGACCCAAATACTCAGTGGCCATAGGTGCCGTAGAATCTATCCATATAAGTCGTCATAACTTTAGTCCATATTTTACAAATATGCACAGACTATACACGGTTTTCAAGGTGGGAAATCTGTAAGCCACACTTGCAGATAGGCCCATGGTGGAAAATTTGACTGCACTTATATTCGATATCCTCTGTAAAATGGAAAGCTGTCAGCGAAGTGGCAGCTCCAGTTATATTAAGATTGAGATATTGAAAACAGATTAGGCGGCAGTCATGAACAACTACCATGCAACATGCAATGGCAGTTTTTGGGAGTACGATGTCAAAAAAGATGGATGACATCCGGATTTAAAAAGAAAACTTTCGTCTGAACAGAAAGAAGTTTTCACAAAAATATGAAAAGGTTAAGGAAAATCGGAAAGTCAACAACAGCAACATGCGAATTTGCATTCCACTTCAGAAAAGAGTGACTATTGCGTTGTATGCGTTAGGTTCTTCAGCGGAATACAGAACTGTAGCAGGTTTATTTGGCGTATGACGCACCGCAGTTGAAATAGTTGTGATTTTGCAAAGTGTGTGCACAAATTTATCGGTTACATCCAACCCTATTCCCAAGCACAGAAGAAGTAGAGCGAAAATGTACAAGGTTTTGCACACACCTTGGTTTTCCGCAATGTTTTGGAGCAATAGATGGCTGCCACATTGAGGTTCAGCCGAAAAGGAAGATGCGATCGATTATTACAATTATAAGGGGGTGGTATTCAGTTGTTCTACAAGTGTTGCGACTATAGGTAAATTTAATATATAGTACTTGTTGAAATATTTATATAAATTTTTTACTATTTTATAGATCAAAATTTACATATAAAACGTGTTGGTCAACTGGAAGAAATAACGATTCGTACATTTTTGAAGGTAGTTCAAAAAAAATTCCATGAAACCGCTGATATTTTGCTCAGAGCATCAAAAATGATTGGAGATGTTAATGTCCCCGCATTACTTATTGGAGATTCACCTTTCGATTGTCGCGTTACATGATGAAGCCTTTTCCATACTCACCAAATCAACCAGTGTTAGAAAAAACATTTAACTATCGTTTATCCAAATGTCGCAGAGTTATAGAGAATGCTTTCGGTCAACTAAAAGCCCGATTTAGAAAAATTGGCAGAGGTTTACCGATAGCTCCAATAAACGTTAACGTGATTATACATGCATGCTGTATTTTTGTACAATTCTTTGTACCCGAAAGTGATGAAATTCCTTCATCGTGATCCAAGATGTGAGAAATAAGTACAGAAATTCAACCACATCACACTACAAGAGCTGAGAAATGATGTAACAGCATCGGCTATTAGAAATGCAATAGCTCTGAGTTTTCGTGAGTATAGATGTATAGAGTAGCAGAAAACAAATATTAGTACACATAATTACATCCATTTTTAAAAAGATCATTTTTTATTTAAATTCATTTTTTGTTACACTATATAATGTTTTAGGACTAGAAAAAAACAAATAATGGCTTAGGACTAGGAAAACACAAAACATTTCATTAAATAATGGCTTAGGACTAGAAAAAACGATAAAATTATTTTAAACTTAAAGTATTTCTGCGATGTTCTCCATAAGAGTTAAAAATCTTTCGGACAAATTATTGTGCTGTCGAACAGTCTGAAGTATTTCCTTTGAAACGTGCTTTGTTTCATCCGCAACCCTTTCTAATATCTCAGTTTGTTTTTTTAAAACCTTTAAGAACTCGGCGCTAAAATTGCGTTTTCTTGTTGCAGATGAAGGTGATGGTGACGGCAGCGGACATGATGGTGATGGTGACGGCAACGAAGGTGGCAGCGGACATGATGGTGGTGGTGACGGCAACGAAGGTGGCGGCAGGGACATGATGGTGATGGTGGGCAACGAAGGTAGCAGCGGACATGATGGTGGTGGTGACGGCAGCGAAGGTGGCAGCGGACATGATGGCGATGGTGACGGAGGTGATAATGGTGGGTCGGACGGCGGCAACAATTGTGTTAATGTTGAATTCTAAAAAAATAAACTTTATAAATGCATGTGTTTATATAAATAAAATAAATTCGTTTTTTACCTCGGAATACGAGTAGGTCTCTATGTACCAAGCCGAATTAACGGCAGTGCACCCAACTATGCGATTCACAGCATTATAATGCCTCCAAGGCGAGCGACTACCACCAGAAGGGCCAATTGTGGTTTTCTCCTCTCTGAAAGTAGAGTTATTAATGTGTTAAAAGAAGATATGTAATTATTGGAAAAACTCACCTGCGTTTCTTGGTCATGTTTTTACTTTGCAGTGAATTTCCACGGCGATATATTTTTGTGCCATTTCCTGCGCAATCTCATTGTATATATGAGCATTTCGCTTTGCACGCCGGAGGTCGTGGGAACGTGCCTCTCATTTTTCAGCAGCTCCAACTCATCCTTTTTTCTGCCAGCCATCTGAAATTAAAACCAAGATAGAAATTTTCGTTTAGAAGACAATGCAAAATACTAAAATTACTTACTTTTTATCTTTAATCGTCGCTTTTCAAAATAACTTTGTTTACATTTAAACGTAAAATGGCTGTCACTGTTCTTATTTTTCATTCACAATAGTATACAGCTGTCAATTATTAACAATGTTGCCAACGAAAATCTCACAAACTCCCTAAAATTTTGAGAGTTATGTTTGAATTCACCAACGGAGTTAGCTGCGGTAACTCCTGAATTAATCCCGAAAAATGCAATTAATCTGGTTTAACGCTGCCGTCAATGCTATAAGAAGTTTACAACAATGTCATCAAAAGTTTTACGTATATACATAGACATATACTTTTATAAACGAATGGTTTCTGTTGCAGCTATGTTTTATTAATATATATAAATATGTTTGCAAGAAAATAGGTAGATAAGAGTAGGGTCCATTGTTGTTTCGTAAAAGTGCATATACAAATTTACGTTCAAATAATCTTTTAGTCACTTCGACAAAACATTCTTTATTGATGTCACTCAACAATATATATTATATATTTCATTTTTTGGCCATTTGAACAAAATACTTGTATATTTCACAATCTGGGCATTTGAGCAAATTATAAACAGAAATTTGATACGGAACACAGCGTACTTATATATATCGGTACCCAATAAATCTTATGTACATATATCAATAGTTCGTGTTCTGAGAAATAAAGGGTCAAAAGTAAACAAAGTGTTAAATCAGGTGCCAACAGTGTTGGTAAAGAGATAAAATGAGCACACACGATTACCAGTATTTTTGACGCATAGCAAATTTACTTGTAAAATGGTTGAGTGCACTCAACGAGCATCAAGTATTTTCAATGTGCCTAAATGCCCGTTCTGAAGTTTGTGGTAATCATTGTACATTTGAGTGTATAATCTGTGAAATATGTTGTTTTGCGGTGCCGATAAATCCTTAGCAATTTTTGGTTTAATTGCTCTTTTATATGTTATCTATTTTTTTAACTAATAAAAAATATTGGTTTTGGCTTTGTTGTTGGAATAATTGACCATTAGTTTGTATAGAAGTAAATTTTAAATTTTTTTAGTCCACTTTATTCTTACTAATTCATACATCTCTTTGTATGTATATTTTAATATGTTTACTTTTCTTTAACTACTTACTTTGTAGGTTTGTAGATTATCGACAACACATTGCAGCACCGCCTCTCGCCCCACTGGTACCGTAACATTTTGTAATGGCTCACCAAATTTTGGTAAATCTGCAGAGGAAGAGAAAACAAAATATTTTCTTACTTAGAGGTACAGTTTTTGGACCTTAATTAAATAAAAGTGTTCTTTAGGAAGATGATATTATAGTTCCGATGGTAGTATTTCAGATAATTTTTAAGTGTCATTAGAAAAGCAATTAATATATTAACTTTCCATACTTTTATTAGTTATTATTATTAGCATAAAGGAAATGGAATCTAAAACTAAAAATCAAAAATGTTAAAAATTTCGAAAATTAGCAGTTGATAAAATGGAGGGTCTCAAAAACTGGGCACGTACCCATACCTACAATTGCGTTGTACGCCTTACTTGACAAAGAAGGTGCTTTGATGGATAGAGGCTCTACTGCGTAGCGATAGTTGCAACCACTATGGTGTAGAGTAAGATTCATTTTCGTACTACGAAGTGCTGCCCACAAGGTGGAGTTCAATACCCTCCACTATGAAGTCTAGTAGTAGATGAGCTGCTTGAGTTTTTTATTACAATAGATTCGGGGCAAGAAGTACGCCGATGAAATAAGCTCGAAGTAAACTTGAGAATACTCTCAGCGACATACTCCAAAACAAAAGTATGGTACAAGTAGGGTTAAATATCTATCCGTCAAAAACCTCTTTTGGACTTACGGACCCTGACACTTCGTGGCAGGAAGTTGGAGGTGTCTAAAGAGGTGAAATTTCTTAACATCTCATTAGACTCAACCTTACGGTGTAGAAATAACACTGTCCAGAGCCACCAAGGCATTCAGGGATATGCAAACGTCTAGTCGGCAGGTCCTAGGGCTGCAGGCCAGGTATCATCTGTGACTATATACTTTCATCGTAAGGCATATTGGCACTTATGGAGCGGTTGCTTGGGAATCAAGGCAATGCTGCCGCTGAAAAAGACTTGCCTGATTCGGCGTTTCAATGGCAATGCGCACTTTCCCAACCGCAGCACTTGAAGTTTTGCTGGAGCTCACACTGCTGCATTTGGTGATCAAACAGACAGCGAAGCATTCTATGCTTCTCATGGCAACAGAGGGCTTTGCCAAAGCCAAAATAATTTCACTGGCCTTTCCTCCAAGAGACATTTCGCAATATGAAGAGGTAAACTTCACAAAGAAGTAGTAAGGTAGAGTGAAGTGATCCATGATTTACATACTGCTGATAAGCAGCACTATGCAGTGGCACACTGATGGCTCAAAAAATCGGAAGAAATTTGAACAGGGGACCGCATAACAATTTTTTCATATGAATGGGTTGTTTTCCGAAAATCTTTCAAGCAGAAGTCTTTGATATAATTCAGTATGTGGAAATCAATCTCCAACACAACTATCGCAACCAGTATATCGCTATACGCAGCGATAGTTAAGCGGCACTAAAAGCGATCTCAGCTTATAAAGTCAAATTGCTATTAGGGGACGATTGTGTAGGATGGCCGAGCCGCCTCTCAGTATGCAACCGTGTACAACTGATATGGATGCCGGGGCATAAAGGGGTTACCGGCGGCTTCTAGGATAATGGTGTGAGAACCATGCATTGTATTGGGATCTCACACCATGAAAGAGTTGCTCCTCACAGAGGAGAGAGTGGGGAGAGAACAGTACTGGCAGCAGGCAACAGGAATTACAATTCAATTACACAAATTACTAATGGGAGATTCCACCTAACATAGCAAAGTCTAGAGATATGATCAACCTGCCCAGAGACAAATTTCATCTACTTGTTGGGCTCTATACTGGACACTGCTGGCTCAAGAAACACTTGTTCAATATCGACATAGTCTCTTGCTCAAACTGCCGGTTTGCGATATGGAACCGGAAGGTCAAGAACACCTGATTTTACATTTCCCAGCAATTTGTAGAAGAATGCTCAAGGCTTTTGGACCCATCTACGTGGAATGAAATTTTTTGATATAGAAGAGGGCACAATAGACCTTAGTTCACAGTGGAAAATCCTAATTATTTTTATCTATACCCACAATTTCAAATCTCCTAGAAAATTGAAACCAAAAAATAAAAAAAAATATCTAAAATAATGTCGAAATATCTCAAACTAGAGAAAAGTTGAAAAAAAAAGAGGAAGTCCTTTCCCACTAATGACTGCTTGAAAAAAAATGTTTGTTTCCGAGTGATGTTAAGCAAACTGAAAAGTAAAAATAAAATAGACTGTAATATCATTGTAATAACAATTTTTTACAGAAAAATATTGATATTTATATTTATTTTTTTGCACTGCACGACAGACAATGCTAAATTGATGAAAGGTATTCCTATTTTTGCCAACGAAGTACGAAATTGTGTACAGTAAATGGAAGATAGTTTTGTGTAAAGAGGAGGTAGTTGTGTTGATCCAAATAAAATGAACAACGACGTTTTCACACTGCTCTTATGGGCAGTGTTATTTTACAGTAAAAGCAATACATACACTAAAGCAGGCCGAAACAATTTTTCTCTTGTAAACAGAAATATTTTATTTTTATTTTTGATACAACGACAGAGGAAACACCACAGAAGCAGATTTGTCAACAAATTGTGAATGATAAAATGCGTGACAGTAGAATGGAAGATAGAAAGACGACATACAGTGGTGATGCCACTTTTTCGTATGTAAAATGTAAAATTTTCACAGCTCTAACAAACTTTTTTAAAAAAAAGCATAAAATAGCTAAAATTATAGCTCTTTATTTGAAATCATTTGTTAACAAGTGATAAATTTAAAGCAAAAATATTTACCTATTTACTTATTTCTTTGTATAAAAAATTTCACTTTTTTTGAGCAAAATATTAAAATTTCTTGAAGTGAAAGGTTTAGTATTTGTAGACTTTAGAATTGTGTAGCCCCACAAAAAAATGGACAACTGCGTTGTTTTGTGTACATGCCGGCCATTGTGTTGTTGTTCCCTTTTCTCAAAATGTACATGTAGTAAGAACAACGATCGTTGTTCAGTTCACTGTCGTGAGTCTGTCGTAGCCATTGTGTTTACACTATGAATATGTAAAGCAATACGGGATTTCATCAAGCACTAAAGCCCTTTTTTACGGAACACCATTTTACTCTTGTAAACAGAGATATTTTATATTTATTTTTGATACACACTCACATGCTTTTGTGCTCCCATGCGGTGAAAACACCACAGAAACATGAGTACGCATTTGTCAACAAAAGTGAATGATAAAATGCCCAAAGTGGACTTTCGTACCTAAGACATTTTTGTCAGCATTTACGAAACGTAAATGTCACATACATTTCTTAAAGAACATGATTCTTTTTGCGTTTTTTAAAAGTTATCTAATAAATGCACACAGTATGCAAAGAATGTTAAGTACTTTCAGTACCACGAGATTCTGTAAAATCGATGCTGGAAGTGTAAGAGTTGAGGACTAAAGTGAAAAGCGATTTACAAGAGCGTAAAGATGTGCGATAAGATTAAGTTCAGTCATTTATATGCGATCAACTGTTGCAGACACATACACACGTATGCCTACGTACTCGTATTTTGTAATGTATAACGTTTATACATTATGCACTGAACATTTTATATTTAGTTACAACTACATATATATGTATATAAATTATCAGCGCGATCTATTATTATTTGAAGCCGCAATGATTCAATAACAATTTTATCCATTTTCATGCCCATAAGTATTAGTAACCTTATATTAAATCGCAGATAAGTTTTGATATCTGAAACATTTCTTTGTGGTAATATACTTGTATGCTAAGCATATTTGTTTACTCACTTGTTGCTACATTAAGCATGAGTTCAATTTGGCAATGTCACAAGTTTCATACACTGTATTGCCTATGATGAGAGCACAACTTTTCTAAGCGATAGATTCGTGGCTCATGAGACTTTGCAAGCTTAATCGCGGATGTTGTTGTCATCGTCAACCAGTAAGTTATTTATAGTATAATACCAAAATGAGCTACTCAAGCTACCCAAGTCAAATGTATATGCTATAACAGACTATGTTATTGTAGTTGTTGCTGACATGACATCAAGTTAACAACTGCTTATACGTGCAGAGTCAGGTGGTAGGGTGCGAAGTTAACGTGGGTGTGTTAGGTTATAGCAGTATTTATTTATCAAAATGTGCATATTTCAAATGATTAGTCTTAATCTTGTTAACAAATGATTTATTTTACCTATTTATGTGGTTCTGTAGGCATTTGATGCATGCCTTAGCCTCTATGTATGTTTGTGTTAAAAGTTTTTACCAGGGCAGTTGTCAAACGGCTTGTGAATGTTAATAAACACTGGGTTATCTTTTTCGCTTTGAAAGTTTGTATTATTGTTCTCTATCCAATAAGCTTTTCTATGCAAATACATATAATTTTACTCAATGACAGCCGTTTTGAATGGAATAACCACAACGCCACAATGCTCTCGGGTTATGGTATCAGATGGGCATGCGGTATTATCAATTTTGCAGGTTTATTTAAGTGGTTATATACAGTTAGAATTAAAAAAATCGATTTTTTTTTATTTAATTTAATGTACATAAATTTAAAAATACACTCAGAAAATTTCATACCGTTCCGGTGAATGTTTTCGAAGTTACACACAAATTTTAAAGAGCTTCACGCTGTGCATTGGAAAGTTAATTTCTCAAACTTTTTTCTCAAATTTATGGCCAAAAATGTTATTTATTTATT
>NW_026091816.1:0-4656 GCF_024586455.1 Bactrocera neohumeralis | reverse complement strand
TACACTTTTAGAAATCCATATCAAATTGCTTCAAATCATTAGCTTCTCATATTAAAGTTAATTAACTTTCTTCATCTAAATAAAGTTGGCATAAAGCCATAACGGTAGTGCATTTGGAAAAATTCCACAATTTTACATTTAGGTATAAAACCGATTTCCTAACATGTACACATTTAGAAATCCATATGAAATTGCTTCAAATCATTAGCTTTACATATTAAAGTTAATTATTCTTCTTCAACTTAATGAAGTTGGCATAAAGCCATAACGGTAGTTCATTTGGAAAAATTCCACAACTTTACATTTAGGTATAAAACCGATATTCTGGCATGTACACTTTTAGAAATCCATATCAAGTTGTTTCAAATTATTAAATTCACATATTAAAGTTAATTAACTTTCTTCATCTTACAGAAGTTGGCATAAAGCCAAAACGGCAGTGCATTTGGAAAAATTCCACAATTTTACATTTAGGTATAAAACCGTTTTTCCGGCATGTACACATTTAGAAATCCATATCAAATTGTTTCAAATCATTAAATTCACATATTAAAGTTAATAAACTTTCTTCATCTTACCGAAGTTGGCATAAAGCCAAAACGGTAGTGCATTTGGAAAAATTCCACAATTTTACATTTAGGTGTGAAACCGAAATTCTGGCATGTACACGTTTAGAAATCCATATCAAGTTGTTTCAAATCATTAAATTCACATATTAAAGTTAATTAACTTTCTTCACTTTACAGAAGTTGGTATAAAGCCAAAACTGCAGTGCATTTGGAAAAATTCCACAATTTTACATTTAGGTATAAAACCGACTTTTCTTGCATGTACACATTAAGAAATCCATATCAAGTTGCTTCAAATTAATAAATTCACATATTAAAGTTAATTAATTTCTTCATCTTACTGAAGTTGGCATAAAGCCAAAACGGCAGTGCATTTGGAAAAATTCCACAATTTTACATTTAGGTATAAAACCGATATTCTGGCATGTACACATTTAGAAATCCATATCAAGTTGCGTCAAATCATTAGCTTAACATATTAAAGTTAATTAACCTTCTTCATCTTACAGAAGTTGGCATAAAGCCAAACGGTAGTGCATTTGGAAAAATTCCACAATTTTACATTTAGGTATAAAACCGATTTTCTGGCATGTACACATTTAGAAATCCATATCAAATTGCTTCAAATCATTAGCTTCACATATTAAAGTTAATTAACTTTCTTCATCTTACTAAAGTTGGCATAAAGCCATAACGGTAGTGCATTTGGAAAAATTCCACAATTTTACATTTAGGTATAAAACCGATATTCTGGCATGTACACATTTAGAAATCCATATCAAATTGTTTCAAATTATTAAATTCACATATTAAAGTTAATTAACTTTCTTCATCTTACTAAAGTTGGCATAAAGCCATAACGGTAGTGCATTTGGAAAAATTCCACAATTTTACATTTAGGTATAAAACCGATATTCTTGCATGTACACATTTAGAAATCCAAATAAAGTTGTTTCAAATTATTAAATTCACATATTAAAGTTAATTAACTTTCTTCATCTTACAGAAGTTGGCATAAAGCCAAAACGGCAGTGCATTTGGAAAAATTCCACAATTTTACATTTAGGTATAAAACCGATTTTCTGGCATGTACACATTTAGAAATCCATATCAAATTGCTTCAAATTATTAAATTCACATATTAAAGTTAATTAACTTTCTTCATCTTACTAAAGTTGGCATAAAGCCATAACGGTAGTGCATTTGGAAAAATTCCACAATTTTACATTTAGGTATAAAACCGATATTCTTGCATGTACACATTTAGAAATCCATATCAAATTGCTTCAAATCATTAGCTTCACATATTAAAGTTAATTAACTTGCTTCATCTTACTAAAGTTGGCATAAAGCCATAACGGTAAGTGCATTTGGAAAAATTCCACAATTTTACATTTAGGTATAAAACCGATATTCTGGCATGTACACATTTAGAAATCCATATCAAGTTGCTTCAAATCATTAGCTTCATATATTAAAGTTAATTAACTTTCTTCATCTTACTAAAGTTGGCATAAAGCCATAACGGTAGTGCATTTGGAAAAATTCCACAATTTTACATTTAGGTATAAAACCGATATTCTGGCATGTACACATTTAGAAATCCATATCAAGTTGTTTCAAATTATTAATTCACATATTAAAGTTAATTAACTTTCTTCGTCTTACAGAAGTTGGCATAAAGCCAAAACGGCAGTGAATTTGGAAAAATTCAACAATTTTACATTTAGGTATAAAACCGATTTTCTGGCATGTACACATTTAGAAATCCATATCAAATTGCTTCAAATCATTAGCTTCACCTTTTGAAGTTAATTAACTTTCTTCATCTTACATAGGTTGGCATAAAGCCAAAACGGCAGTGCATTTGGAAAAATTCCACAATTTTACATTTAGGTATAAAACCTGTTTTCTGGCATGTACACATTTAGAAATCCATATCAAGTTGCTTCAAATCATTAGCTTCACATATTAAAGTTAATTAACTTTCTGCATCTTACTAAAGTTGGCATAAAGCCATAACGGTAGTGCATTTGGAAAAATTCCACAATTTTACATTTAGGTATAAAACCGATATTCTGGCATGTACACGTTTAGAAATCCATATCAAGTTGTTTCAAATCATTAAATTCACATATTAAAGTTAATTAACCTTCTCCATCTTACTAAAGTTGGCATAAAGCCATAACGGCAGTGCATTTGGAAAAATTCCACAATTTTACATTTAGGTATAAAACCGATTTTCTGGCATGTACACATTTAGAAATCCATATCAAATTGCTTCAAATCATTAAATTCACATATTAAAGTTAATTAACTTTCTTCATCTTACTAAAGTTGGCATAAAGCCATAACGGTAGTGCATTTGGAAAAATTCCACAATTTTACATTTAGGTATAAAACCGATATTCTGGCATGTACACATTTAGAAATCCATATCAAGTTGCTTCAAATTATTAAATCACATATTAAAGTTAATTAACTTTCTTCATCTTACAGAAGTTGGCATAAAGCCAAACGGCAGTGCATTTGGAAAAATTCCACAATTTTACATTTAGGTATAAAACCGATTTTCTGGCATGTACACACATTTAGAAATCCATATCAAATTGCTTCAAATCATTAGCTTCACATATTAAAGTTAATTAACTTTCTTCATCTAACTAAAGTTGGCATAAAGCCATAACGGTAGTGCATTTGGAAAAATTCCACAATTTTACATTTAGGTATAAAACCGATATTCTGGCATGTACACATTTAGAAATCCATATCAAGTTGCTTCAAATCATTAAATTCACATATTAAAGTTAATTAACTTTCTTCATCTTACTAAAGTTGGCATAAAGCCATAACGGTAGTGCATTTGGAAAAATTCCACAATTTTACATTTAGGTATAAAACCGACTTTCTTGCATGTGCACATTTAGAAATCCATATAAGTTGTTTCAAATTATTAAATTCACATATTAAAGTTAATTAACTTTCTTCATCTTACTAAAGTTGGCATAAAGCCATAACGGCAGTGCATTTGGAAAAATTCCACAATTTTACATTTAGGTATAAAACCGATTTTCTGGCATGTACACATTTAGAAATCCATATCAAGTTGTTTCAAATTATTAAATTCACATATTAAAGTTAATTAACTTTCTTCATCTTACTAAAGTTGGCATAAAGCCATAACGGTAGTGCATTTGGAAAAATTCCACAATTTTACATTTAGGTATAAAACCGATATTCTGGCATGTACACATTTAGAAATCCATATCAAATTGCTTCAAATCATTAGCTTCACATATTAAAGTTAATTAACTTTCTTCATCTTACTAAAGTTGGCATAAAGCCATAACGGTAGTGCATTTGGAAAAATTCCACAATTTTACATTTAGGTATAAAACCGATATTCTGGCATGTACACTTTAGAAATCCATATCAAGTTGTTTTAAATTATTAAATTCACATATTAAAGTTAATTAACTTTCTTCATCTTACTAAAGTTGGCATAAAGCCATAACGGCAGTGCATTTGGAAAAATTCCACAATTTTACATTAAGGTATAAAACCGATATTCTGGCATGTACACATTTTAGAAATCCATATCAAATTGCTTCAAATCATTAGCTTCACATATTAAAGTTAATTAACTTTCTTCATCTTACTAAAGTTGGCATAAAGCCATAACGGTAGTGCATTTGGAAAAATTCCACAATTTTACATTTAGGTATAAAACCGATATTCTTGCATGTACACATTTAGAAATCCATATCAAGTTGCTTCAAATTATTAAATTCACATATTAAAGTTAAATAACTTTCTTCATCTTACTAAAGTTGGGATAAAGCCATAACGGCAGTGCATTTGGAAAAATTCCACACCTTTACATTTAGGTATAAAACCGATATTCTGGCATGTACACATTTAGAAATCCATATCAAATTGTTTCAAATCATTAGCTTCACATATTAAAGTTAATTAACTTTCTTCATCTTACTAAAGTTGGCATAAAGCCATAACGGAAGTGCATTTGGAAAAATTCCACAATTTTACATTTAGGTATAAAACCGATATTCTGGCATGTACACATTTA
>NW_026091815.1:0-9000 GCF_024586455.1 Bactrocera neohumeralis | reverse complement strand
CTATCACATCAACACAAAATACGTTTTTAAATCAAAACAATTCATTTAAACTATTAATATAATAAATAAATAATTATCAGCAAGTATTAAAAAATAAAGTAACAGACTTCAATGTCAATAACTAAAATACAACTTTTTTATTGGTCGGGCCGTTCAATTTCTAGCATTTGCTTTTTTAGTTCTAATGTTGCAAATTTTAGTTTCGTTTTGTCCAAATCAATCCTTTTTTTGTGTTCGAATTTTTCAACAGCCAATTTATATTTTCTTTTACCCATTTTATGTTTTTTTTCATACATTTTGAAATCACCTTTAGTTTTCATTAATTTTAGACAACACTTTTAATGAACCTTTGTGATAAGCGATTTGGTTATCCACCTGCTTATTTAAAAGGCTCTCTTTCTTCTGCGGAGCGACTCTTTGACGTGAACAATGTGGCATTTCATCCACTGGCGTTGGTTCATTATGTCGGAATTCGTCGGTTGTGATGTCTGACCCACTTGGTTGCATTAACTTTGCTGCACCAAATTCTAAGGTGCCGCTTATTCCACTGGCGGATATTTCCATTGCCAGAAGCTCACTAACTTGCTCCTCCAACGGTGTTAAGGAGCAATGAGTTGGGGGACCACCACCCCAGTTCCAGAGATACTTAGTTTGTTCCGCCGCATTTTTGCTTTCAAATGGGTTTTATAATCCGACCAAACCTTTAAATAATTAAGTAATATGTGCTTCAAAAATCATTTATAATTCATCTTTTTTACCTTTTTCCATTTTAAAACATCGCGCGATGGTGGCCCCGCAACATTAAGGTCACATACCAACTCTTTCCATAAATTATTTGCAGCATTTTTCACGTTCACAGTTTTCAGTTGTCCTTTGGAAAGTTCCGAATGTGTTTCCATATAATTAATTAAAATTTCGAATTGTGTTGGGTTTGTTTGTTTATTTTTAGAATGTTCCTTGTCAAATAATTTTTTTTTTAATTAAAACTACAAATATGCCTTATAAACTTACATTTTTAGTCCGTTGCGCTTGCCAGTTTGATACCGAATATAAAAATTCTTAAACGCACAGATTTAACACTCGTTTACGCAATATAGAGTGCTGCCATTGCGAAGGGGAAAAAATAAAATCGCAAAACGCAATTCCCAATGCGCTTGTCGCCTTACAGAGTTGCTTTTTTTCATAAACGAGCGTTTTCACTTGCACAACGCCTTACAGAGTAACCCCCCTGGAGTTCCGGCTATGTATTTTAGCGCAGTGCCAATCGTGTTTGTGCTTCGCGCTTGTCTATGGTGAATTTTCACTATGTCAATCAATCGATAAATTTGGTTAATGTCCTCCTGAAGAACTTTAGTCATATGTGATTGGGGAAAAACGTGAAATATATTTTCTGTTTCCCGCAAGACGATGAGGTAATTCGTCAAATTTTTTCGATGCGTTAAGTAGTCATATATGTCCTAAACTGCTACGATTCCGTCAATAACTGGTATATAGTTGGATTTTGTAAAATTAATAATTTTGCTGTCGGATCCCTGACTACGCAAAAGTGGTAAAATAACTTTGATAATATTATAAATCATGCTGGAAATTTATCTTGGAGTAGTTTCGCTAATTCTCCAGTAGTCCTAATTATTCTTTATTTCGGTCCTTTCCGTGTTGGGCGCCAATTATTTCTCCAGTCCTACTGGCTGTTGTCCAGGAAATAAATTTTAAACTTTAACTTTCACAATTTAATAATTTTTATTAAGCAATTTGTTTCTCCAGTCCTACGTGCTGTTGTCCACGAAATAAACATTAAATTTTAACTTTTACAATTTAATAATCTTTACTAAGCACTATGTGCTCTTCTTAAAGTCTCGCTTAAGACTAAAACAAAAAAATGTGAGCCCTGTCTGATTCCCTATGCTTGGCACAATTTCGGCAATTCTGCTGTTACTGCACCTGATACTTTTGTTGTTGTCTAGCTGCACCTGCTGTTGTTGTTGTCGTTTAGACAACAGGTGAATCGCTGCTACCGCGTTGATATTGGAGTAGCGAAGAATTTGCCAGTAGATGAGAAAATGCTGACGCGGACTATTCCCACGCTAACTGGCTGGTGTGGACTAGCTCTAAGAACGCTACAGTGGGCAGACTAGCAGACTAATGTGTTAACTTATATGTACATATGCGTTACAAAGTCATCCCGAAGTTCGAAAATTTTATATTAAGTAAATTGGTCCGATTCAACTTATTTTTGACATATAGACATACAATTATAAGAAAAGAATTATCCCTTAATTTTAGTTATATATATCACACATTGACCGAGATTTTCGATCAAAAGCCAAGTATACGGATCTAAATATTTAGTACCTAGGAGCTTGAACAGGTTTTGTTGGGTTTAAACAATTTTTGGTCACAAGGTGGCACATACTAAAGACATTATTCGTGCAAAGTTTTATCCATTTATAATAATTGCTTCTTGATTTGTGTACTGGAAACGGAACGAATCAAGTGGAATTTAGAATTGTATATATGGAAAGTAGGAGGGTTATCCCCCGATTTCATCCATTTGTATACTGTTGGTAGAAGTTCTTATCAGATTTATACTTGTTAGAGAGCGTGGCCACCCCCATTTTTCTTTTTAAATTTTTGTCCACAAGTGCCCATTGCTACTGTGATCCTCTGTACCAAATTAAAGCTTTATAGTATCTTAATTTTGTGCTTAGTTATGACACTTTATATGTTTTCGGTTAAGGGCGATTAGTGAACGTGTAAGTGGTCCGATTACACCCATCTACAAACTCGAATTTTCTTTGTATTCTAAGGAACCCACAAACTAAGTTTCATCGAGATGTCTCAATTTTTACTCAATTTACAGATTGCACGGACGGACGGACAGACAGACAGTCAATCGGATTTCAACTTTTCTCGTCGTCCTGATCATTATATATACATAACCCTATATCTATCTCGCTTAGTTTTAGGTGAGACGTACAACCGTTAGGAGAACAAAACTGTTATATTCTGCAGCAACTGGATGCAAGAGTATAAAAATTAAACTATATTTCGTTACATGCCGACATAACGTCCGAACCACAGTGCGGAATGACGTATTTGAACAGGTATTCCTCTAATCTTGCAGGCGGTGCTTTTGCAAAACCACCGTCGATTGTGTAATTTGGTTAGTATATTTATATATTTATGACTTAAAAACGGCTGAATCGATTTGGGTGACAATTGGTGAGGAGATTGCTTGGAACATCAGAATGCTACTTTTTATCATTTTGTGATAAAAGTCGCAACAATTATATTAATGTTATAAATGCGAATGTAAGTTTTTTTGTTACGCTTTCACGCAAAAACTACTTAACCGATCATCATGAAACTTTGTACATATACTCCTGAAGGTATTAGAAGTAAAATAGGGTACCTTATATTAAAAAAAAAAATAAGAAAGATAAAATTTTTTTTTCAAAAAATCGTCAAATTTAGCTACTTCAACGCCATCTAGCATTACAGTAATGAAGTTTCAACCATGAATACTGTAATACCGTCTAACTGTATACCGGCGGTGACGACAATATCTAATTCAATTGAATATACATACATAGTTTCAAATGTTTCTAATTTTTCTATATTTATTGTTATTTTCTTCTGTCGTTACATGCAGTATAAAACTATTCAAATTTTTGAGGTAATCAGAAATATTTGTGGTTAGCAGTCACTTTATTATCATAGATCTTACTCGCTGATGTTAATTATTACTCTGCTTTTCTTAGAAAATGCCTCGGAAGATCTGGTATATACAAAATTTGATCGCGGAACCGTGCCGCAAAAGTTTCACGAAATCAAGAAACTTCGGCTCACGCAAAGCTGAGAAGACAACATAGTTGTTTAGATGTTGACGTTGAAGGCTATATATTACTGTCAAGAGAATTTTGTAATTTAGTAGAAAGTGATGTGGATCTCATTACTAATGTTTTCCCGGAATTGCAAAAAAATTTGTGTAGTGATCAGTGGTTGTGTGCAAGAGCAATATTAGCACAAAGAAATGAAATTGTTAATGGGATCAACACTGACATTTTAAACGAGGTTCAAGGAGAAATGAAGGAATATTTTTCAATGGATACAATTAAAGATACGGAACTAAGTACTTCATATCCTGTGGAGTTTTTAAATTCACTTGAACTATCGGGTGTACCGTCACATAAACTTTAATTGAAAATAAATGTACCAGTAATGCTTATGAAAAATCTAGATGCTCCTCGGCTATGTAATGGAAGAAAGCTTCGGATAGCAAAATTGGGATAGAACATACTTGGTTCTACTATTTTAACACGTGTCGGTAAGGGAAATAGTGTTATAATATCTCGGATACCAATTATTCCCACTGACCTTCCATTCCTATTTAAAAGGGTTCAGTTTCCCGTCAAGCTTAGCTTTGCTGTTACTATAAACAAGGACAAGGACAAACATTACAGGTAGCAGGAGTGCATTTAAAAACCCATGCTTCTCTCATGGTCAACTTTATGTAGCCTGTTCACGTGTATCTAATGCCCAGAATTTACACATATTTGCACCCGACGGGAAAACTTATAACATTGTCTACAAAAATATCCTAGATTAATACATTGTATTTTATTTTTTTAAATTGTTAGAATTCAGAATTATTTATTTTTGTTACGGTGAAATATATTTTAACATTTGTTGTTGCATTTCAATACGCATATTTTAAGGTGTTGAAACTTCATTGTCTGTAGTAATTTTTAAAAATTTTGATCTCAGCCAAGCAATAAACTTAAGTTATCATTTTTATCTCTCATACTTATTTAATGGCTCCACTGCGGGCAAAGCCGCGGGTAAAAAGCTAGTTTAAATAATAAGCATCTGTTCAAAATTCATGTAAAAGTCAATTGAATATTTTTTTACTTAAAAAAAAAAACATCACACAGCCGTTGGCAGGGTACAGGAACTTTTGTTTACATATGTGATGGTAATATTCTGATAGTTGTTACTGAACAAGAAATTTTTAATTTAGTTGTATTTTTGCAATAATGGATACCAAAGTGCTTATCTTCTAGCTACACCCGTAAGCACAATCTGGCTATTTCGTGTAACAAATAAGATCCCTTTTTATATCAGCAAACTACGTTTGGGAAGTTTTCCGACTTCCAAAATCTTTGTGCTGGGACCTCATCCACCAACTGAAGCCATATGATCAACAGCAAACCTCGATTCTGTTTGAACTTCGGGTGAGTTAAATTTTATCTTTAAAGGAACAGTATGCTTTCATGCAATCATATTCCTCTATTTTATTTCATATATATTTTCTTTATTTATTAAGCAATGGCTCCTACCAGTGTTGCGTTGGAAATTGATATTTTTCATTGATGAGCCAATCCAGCGTTTCCCGTAGCATTGAACAAATTTCTAAATTGGTGGTGGATTGGTGTATTCTGTTGAAGAATACAATAGAGTTAAGACTGAGTGAATTGTAGTCCAATTTGAAAGAAAATAAATCGCTCTAGAACAATTTTATTCCAGATTCTATTCGAAAATTCCGTTCGTTCGAGCTTTCAATCTACACGGACGTGTTTTCAAGCGCTCCGTAGAAACTTTCGAAAAAAAACAAAAATAAAAATAAAACAAAATAAACAAATATTAAAAAAGTGCATTAAGTGCAAGCGTTAGCCAATAACGCCGAAAGTGCAAATCAAAACATAAAAAATCATAAACTGTTTACAAACAATAAACATAATAAAATAACAAATAATAAGTGGGAAATAAAACAAAAAAAGTACAGATAAGTATTAAGAAAATTTAGTATTTTAAGAAATAATGAATTACGTAAAATAAAAAAATAATTCAAATTATATCTAAATAAAACACTAAAATAACAAAAAAATATATCTCTTTATTTTTGTTTGACACCATAAAATTACATAGGAAAAATAGAAATAATTGCAAATTACAAAAAGATAGAAATAATTGCAAATTACAAAAAAGGTTTATTATTAATATTATTATTATAAGTAATACATATTAATCAGTTTCGTCATTGAATTCTATTGCTGAAATTATTGGCTTGTGGTAACTAAAGTATGATACATATGTTTGTGATTCTATTTTATGCAAATAGCTCGAAAAAACAGCATCAATAGTAGTACCGTATCTCGTTGTCGATTCTTTTGGATTGTTATTTATAAGTAATTTAAATTTTTCTAAAAGAAATGTTCTTAGTGGTTCTGATTTTACATAAGCCATCAGTTACATCGATGTTAGTGGTAATAAGGTAATACATAGATATAACAAAAGTAATTTGATACGGTAACCCACCAACTTCATTGAGATTCTTTTTATGCAGTTTCTGACGACAATTAGTCTCTTGTTCACGACTTTTTTGACCAGTGATCACATCGTCAGCTGTCGAAATTATTTTTTCTTCAAATTTTTGCAAAACATAATTGTTGTAAGCGTCAACACGAACGTTTTCATGAAACAAACGAACTCCATGAGGACACAATCTTTCGGCATCTTCTTTGGTAAAAAATCTGGATTCAATAATTTGAAATTCATCCTCATCCAATGGATCTCCGTTGCCTATCTTAGTTAGAATATTCGAAAATTGAACATTAGTCTGTCTCACTACTTCAGTCAGTTGATAAAATTTTAATGTTCTCCACAAATAAGGTCCAAAAATATTTGTTTTAACTGGCTTATATATGGCTGTTGCCCTTACTGGTGGTGCTTGTCGTTAATCCCCAATTAAAATCACATCTATGCCACCAATGTCAGCTTTACCTCTTCCGGTATTCTGTTTAAAAAGCATGTCAATTTTGCCTAATAGCTCTGCACTAATCATGCTTATTTCATCGATGATTAATACTTTAACATATCTAAAAAGTGATCTGTACAAACGTAATGTTTCAAATGATAAAATGATAATTTTGTATTGTACCTTTCTCGTTTACTTTCAATTTTCTTAATTTTTTGGCGTTCCCTATATGCCTTTTGAAATTCTGCATTCGTATTTGGTGGTTTTGCGGTTCTGAAAATGATTGAAAATAGACTTTTGGTTTAATTTAAATCAACAAAAAAAAATTTCTATATACATATATGTTTGATGCTTCTTTTCTTTGAATTTATATTTTTCCCTCCACACACGAATTATTCCTCTAAATTCAGAAATGATTTTGTAATTACAATAATACTTTTTCCTAGATGAGGCTAAAAATAGAATTCAAAAAAAAGGAGCACCCTCGTATGCATACATACACATCGATAATTTTGTATTGTACCTTTCTCGTTTATTTTAAATTTTCTTAATTTTTTGGCGTACCCTACATGCCTTTTGAAATTCTGCATTCATATTTGGTGGTTTTGCGGTTCTGAAAACGATTGAAAATAAATTTTTGGTTTAATTCAAATTAACAAAAAAAAAAATAAATTCTACGTATGTATATGTTTGAGTGCTTCTTTTCTTTGAATTTATATTATTCTTTCCACACACGAATTATTCCTCTAAATTCAGAAATTATTTTGTAATTACAATATTATTTTTTCCTAGATGAGGCTAAAAATAAAATTCAAAAAAAAGGAGCACCCTCGTATGCATACATGTGGGGATTTGTTCTTTTAAAAATGAAACGCTTTATTTTGTTTTATTATATAAAAAAGGATTTATTAATACACTTGTTGAAAAACGTAGATTTAAATACTCAGTACAAAATTGGTTTGGTGACCAATGCGTCCGCACAGTATGGAGTTTCAAAATCAAGTAAAGTCTTTTAAACAGTCGCTGTCGGCGCTCATTGCTATTCGTTGAGTTCGTTCATTCAGGGTGTATGTTTAGGGTTGCATGCGTGCGCAGGTCAGGTCATTATTCGTTGAGTCTGTTCAGTCAGGGTGTACGTTTAGAGTTGCATGCGTGCGCAGGTCATGGTTACAATCCCACATTTGGCCTTCCTGACCTATTCGTTCGCCCCGAACGAAGGTCTCCACCTCTTCATGAATTCGGCGATGGTGGTCGTGTAACCAGGACCCTCACCCTCGCCTACCTTCTCGACCTCATACCTATCGCGTCCTAAAACCTTCGAAATCTTATATGGACCAAAATATTTAGGCCTTAACCTAAGCCCGCTCCCATACTGAGTTCGCTTAATGGCGACTAATTCGTCCATTCTGTACTTTGTTGATTCCTTCCTTTTGCTGTTAAAATTTTGTTTGTTTTCCTTTTGTATCAATGCAATATTTTGTTTGGCCTGATCCCTCGTCACTTGTCGGTCTGAATCTAATTCATTCAAGGCGGCGTTTTCTATCAACTCATTTACTTCTGTCGTACCCGAAATTCTCATCTCTATGCCAGTTAACATTTTAAAAGGAGAAAACTTGGTACTACGCGTTGGTGTATTGTTAATAATTTGTTGTGCCCTATTTACGTGTCTATACAAATTCCCAGGCTCTTCTCGGCACATCTTAGAAATCATCGGTACTACAATTTGGTGCATTCGTTCAACTTGTCCATTGCCCCGAGGAATACCTGTAGCTATTACCAAATGCTCTATACCTTTCCTAGTACAATAATCTTTAAAGAGATTTCCCGTGAACGCAGCACCTCTATCAGTTATAATACGCCGTGGATTACCGAAAACAGCGGCTTGTTTCTCGAGTCGATCAACGACTGCCTCGGCTCCAGTGTTTTTAACCGGGTACAACCACACAAACTTTGAAAAAGCATCTACCGCAACAAGAATATAGTTATACGCCTTCTTTGTTTGTTCCATGGGACCGACATTATCTAAGTGAAAAGTGCTAAATGGCTGATCTTCCTTAGGTATTGGATTTAATAAACCATCTTTCCTTCCTATCTTTGAATCTGTCATGATGCATTCGATACAACTCTTTACAATTCTAATTACTTTTGGCCTAACTGAGGAATAAAAATGTCTTTTTATTGCTAACTGTGTCTTATTTGCAGAGAAGTGTCCCTGCTTAAGTGCCGTCCGAATTATTTCATCT
>NW_026091814.1:0-2578 GCF_024586455.1 Bactrocera neohumeralis | reverse complement strand
GAAATTTTTTTTTAAAAAATTCCAAACATTGATTTTTCTCCTCTGTGAAAAGGGGATATCGGCGAAATTAAAAACCCTTAATCGAAACTAGTCGTGGTTGTAGGTGTGGCCCTCCAATAAACCCGGGATCCCCCGGGGTTTTTCCGGATTGATCAATTTTGAAATTCTGCCTTTTCCCCAAAATTATTAAATTTTTTGCAGCACTTACTCCTCTTTAAAACAATCATGTTCGTATAAAGTCGATTTTCTTGTATATACACATTTACCCCGATATTTTCCTTAAAAATTTAAATTTTAAACAAATTTAAAGTTAAATTTTATTTTTCATCTTACGAAGTTGACAAAAGCCTCGGCGTGTCCTCAAAATTCGGCAATCTTAGTTAAAAAAAGTCATTTTCTTGAATATCATTTCGCAATGTTTGAGTTGCTTTAAATCATTTTTTAAATCATTAAGAAAAAACTTTTTCCCCTTAGGTTTGACATGAATAACAAAACTTTAAGAATTGACAATCTTTTTATTTAAGTAAATTTTTTTAAATATACACATTCACAATCGTTTGAGTTCTTTGTTTAAATTTTAACATTTTTAAAGTTTACCTTTTCATCTTACTGGTTACAAAAAGCCCTTCCTTTTATTTGGGAATTGACAATTTTATTTTCGATAAAGTCGATTTTCTTGTATATAAAATTTAGCACCATTTGTTTGCCAAATAATTAATTTAACAAAATTAATTTAAATTTACTTTTTCATCTTACTGAAGTTGTAAAAATAACCAGTGTCCTCGAAAAATTACAATTTTATGTTAAGTATGTCGATTTTCTTGAATATACTATTCAGCTCTATATTGATTTTTAAAATCATTAATTTAAATATTGATAAAAACCTTCTTCTTTTTACGGGTTGACATCCCTCGGCTTTCAAGAATTGCAATTTTGTTAAAATAAAGTCGATGTTCTTGAATATACACATTCGCAATCATTTTAAAAGTTTCCAAATCATTAATTTAACCCTTTGGAAACAAACCTCTTCGTTTTCCGGGACAAAAGCCATAAGGGCAAGAAAGAATTAAAATCTTTGTTCAAGTAAAAGTCGTTTTTCGTATATAAATTTTGGCATATTGAGTTTTTAAATAATTGTTTAATTTTTTAAGTTAATTTTTTTTCCATCTTACTGAGTTGACATAACGGCAGTCTTTTGGGAAAATTCAAGTTTTTATTCAGTTTTAAAAGTCGTTTTCTTGATTACCATTTGACGTTTTAAATTGCCTTAAATCTAAATTTCATTATTTTAATTTCCTTTTTTCATCTTACTGAAGTTACAAAAACCTAACCAGACATTTAATTGGCCTTAAATCTTTAAATTTTAAACATTATTAATTTAAATTTTTATTTTTTTCACTTATAAGGAATAACGCCTAACGGCGTGCTTTTGGAAAATTACAATCTCATATTCAGGTAAAAAGTCTATTTTATTGTATTTTCTTGTAATACACATTTAGCAGTCGATACTGAGTTGCATTAAATCATTAATTTAACATATTTAAGTTAATTAACCTTCTTCACTTTACTGAAGTTGACATAAAGCCATAACGGCAGTGCATTTGGAAGAATTCGACAATCTTATATTCAAGTATAAAGTCGATTTTCTTGAATATACACATTCAGCAATCGATATTGAGTTGCTTCAAATCATTAATTTAACATATTTAAGATAATAAACCTTCTTCAGCTTACCGAAGTTGACATAAAGCCATAACGGCAGTGCATTTGGAAGAATTCGACAATCTTATGTTCAAGTATAAAGTCGATTTTCTTGTATATACACATTCAGCAATCGATATTGAGTTGCTTCAAATCATTAATTTAACATAGTTAAGATAACAAACCTTCTTCAGCTTACTGAAGTTGACATAAAGCCATAACGGCAGTGCATTTGGAAGAATTCGACAATCTTATGTTCAAGTATAAAGTCGATTTTCTTGTATATACACATTTAGCAGGTCGATATTGAGTTGCTTTAAATCATTAATTTAACATTTTTAAGTTAATTTACCTTTTTCATCTTACTGAAGTTGACATAAAGCCATAACGGCAGTGTACCTGGAAGAATTCGACAATCTTATGTTCAAGTATAAAGTCGATTTTCTTGTATATACACATTAAGCAGTCGATATTGAGTTGCTTTAAATCATTAATTTAACATCTTTAAGTTAATTTACCTTCTTCGTCTTACTGAAGTTGACATAAAGCCATAACGGCAGTGCATTTTGAAGAACTCGACAATCTTATATTCAGGGATAAAGTCCATTTTCTTGTTTATACACATTAAGCAGTCGATATTGAGTTGCTTTAAATCATTAATTTAACATATTTAAGTTAATTTACCTTCTTCGTCTTACTGAAGTTGACATAAAGCCATAACGGCAGTGCATTTTGAAGAACTCGACAATCTCATATTCAGGGGTAAAGTCCATTTTCTTGTATATACACATTAAGCAGTCGATATTGAATTGCTTTAAAACATTAATTCAACATCTTTAAGTTAATTTACCTTCTTCATCTTACTGAGGTTGACATA
>NW_026091813.1:0-8953 GCF_024586455.1 Bactrocera neohumeralis | reverse complement strand
GGGATGCATCTTGTCGATTTGGATCTGATAGATCAAACGATGCTTTGGGGGCAAGAACGTTCTAGATGGATGTATGTATCTGTAGTATAGATCAATTAAAGTACATGTTGTACTCCAGTTTGGTAAGTCAAACATATCTAGCTCATCATCAGAGATCTTGATGATATTAGCAGGTTTAGATAGTTTTGGAAGATTGAATTGATCAACTTCAGAAGAATATCTCCTCTTTGCCTTTTTTGAATGTACTTCGTCATTTTCAAAATTTGATGGTGGAAGTAGTGGGCCTGATTGTCCTGGAGGTGGTGGTGGAAGAAATGGATGACCATAATGATTATACCCATGAGGACCCGGTGGAAAAGGTGGTGGAGGATGTATCAGGTGACCATATGGAGGTGGACCAGGACCAGGAGGAGGAGATGTTGGTGGTGGACCATTGTGGTGATGCTGATGATGATGATGATGATGATGATGATACGGAGGTGGTGGGTGATGAAAGTGATGGCGAAGGTGATTCTGGGGTTCAAAGGCACTTTGTGAAGAATGTGGCAATGGAGAACTATGGTTTGGATAAAAATGTTGTTTATTATGGAAATTATGATGAGAATCAACCCAGTATGGGTTTGGACCACCAGGTGGTGGTGGTGGTGGTGGAGGAGAGCCTGGGAGATCTCTTGAAAGCAGATCAAATTTTGAGTTAGGGTCATTGGATTTAGATGCACAACTAGTAGAGACATAGTCACTTCCATCGACCTGATCATTTAAGCCGTTGCCTGCCAATTGTGATTGGATATTAGCAGCTTCTTTTTGTAGTTGACGGACTTTTTCATGGAGATAATTGGTCTTATTTGATTCTCTTTCTCTAGGATTAAATATTGGTGACTGACCTCCATTGTTACAGAAGGGAGATGTTGCTGTAGACGCAATACTTGGAGGATCAGCAGTTTCGGAATATCTTGAAGTTTTAGGAGAAATAGGTATTGTATCATCATATGAAGTGGATCTGTTTGGTTTAGTTCCGATAGAAGATGGTGTAACTGAAGGTCTGAAGACATATTTTGAGTTTGGTTCTTTATAAGGTTTAGTATTATCCCTCTTTCGTCTCCCACCTCTCTGGGAAGGTACAAAAACACACTCTATACCTAGAACTTTGCAATTGGTGCAACGTTGATGTTGGATCTCACCACCTTTAGCAGCAGTTTGAATGGGCAGTTCACCATCACATTTAACTTTCTTTTCACGGCAGGCCAGACAGGCGTGTTTAGCTACTGGTCTTTTTGATCCTGCAGAACCTGTAGACCCTGTAGAACCACTGGTTGCAGTAGTGATTGCAGTTGTGGTACTAGAAGTTGAGGAAGGAGTGGTCATTGTCGTGTTGACTTGTTAAGGGATTGAGTAGGCCTTAATATTTTGTTCGGTATTGGAATCAGAACCAAAAACCGAGCGCAATTTGTGGAAAAAATGTAATGATAGAACAGAGTTTGCAATAACAGAGTATAATATGTTAAACTTTCAACAAATAGTCGACACAGAATCGTACAAACCGAAACAAAACTTCTTTAATTGACCCTTGGAAAGGTTTTGAACAAGGTATAAAACCGGCAATTGAATTTGTTTTTATATGGAGTGCGAAACAGCACATTAGCTGTCTCTCTCCACTGAAATTGGAATCCCGCCGAGAATCTGTACATAAACCTACAGTGAATGCGATATTATGTCCTCGTATTACCTGAGTCTGCAGAAAAAGTCTTTCAGCCGCCTCCAGATACCAGAACCGTTGAGTTCCAGTATTTGAGCATTCCAAGCCAGGGAGGACTCTCTGCATAGGTGAGAGGGAAAAAAACAGAGAGAATTACAGAGAATTTGTGTCATGTAGGCCATGAGAACCAAGTCTTTTTTATTGAAAATGACACTTTCAAACACCGAACTATGAGGGCTTCAAAGAGACCAGGTTCAGAGAGACTTTTATGGAGGGGGGTCTCGGCCAATGAGTCTCTCGGTGTTTAAAACTCCCAGCTTGGCGGCTAAGCACTAATGCAGAACTTCAACCAGATTCGGCTTCCAACATTTTGACTCTGGACTACATGCAAGTTTACAGCCAAATTTCATCTGCAAAACTTAATTTAGTACAGATCGGCGTTCAAAGCACAGGTAACCAGTAGCTACGAGCATACTGTATTACAAATCTAGAACTGTGCTTGGGCCGCTACTAGTATCAGAGGCTGGAGGTAGTATCTGGGACTTATGCAAGTCTTTGAACTTCAGATTCTCTTCTAGTTTCAATTGCCGGATAGCTTTCAGTTTTGCCTAAGTAATTTCAAGGACCTAGGACTTGGGAACCAGGATCATCGGTGTAAATTTGAAACTAAAAATTTATGAATGTAAAGAGAATCTGAAACAGTAATAGGTTTATGTTGAGGTGGACGAAGATCTTCTTTTTTCTACTGTTGACTCTTTAGAATGTACTGTATGGCTCTTAAGCCTATGTTGGGCTCCGTTTGGTTTGTGGCCTTATAGTTAACTGGCTCAAATTAATCTTAGCCTGACTCCTTTTTTTTACACCTTCATATAATTTGTCAGCTGTGCACACGGCCTAAGTATCCTCTACGTAAAGGTATCACTCGTTTAATAAATATATATTGTGTGTCTATACAATTCTGTTGCAATCCTCTATGCTAAAAAAAAAAAAAAAAAAAAAGAATAGCATTGTCTTTTTATACCACATATCTTAGCACTCTAGCCGTCTATAAAAATCATGGAAAAAATGAAGATTGATATCTATCAACAACTTGAAGCGGTCCAATGAGGTAGCAGTCTCAGGTGAAACACAGTAGGATTGTATTAAGCACTTTTTATACTTTAAATCATCTGAAAGACTCCATAACACGATCAATGAGTCCTCATTATCTTTCAATTTGTT
The DNA here is from genome assembly GCF_024586455.1 of Bactrocera neohumeralis. NCBI lineage: Eukaryota > Metazoa > Arthropoda > Insecta > Diptera > Tephritidae > Bactrocera > Bactrocera neohumeralis. The sequence continues at coordinate 6,036 of NW_026091813.1, read as the reverse complement.
GAATGTCTCTTCAAGGTCATCTCAATGACTTCAAAAGTTCTCAGGCGTATTTTATCATCATTTCTGAATTTTTCAAAACAAATTCAACTAATGTCAAATTAAAACTGACTCTTCTTTTTAGGAACCTCCAATTTCAAATCATAATCAATAAAATCCTCAATTGACATAAAACTCCTGAACAAATTGTAATTGAAAATCTTTATTTCAAAGGCAACTAAATCTCGATTACTTTTAATGCATTTCTGGATCCAATGTCTAGTATAGATATTCATTAATCTTCTCCAAGTCTTAAAATATGATTTCAAATCATTGGTAATTCTGAAATTTATCTTAGTTAAACTTTTAATTATTAATAAGGACTTTTCAATATATTCTGGATCTTTATAATTACTAATAATTCTGTCTTGTTCCTTGTTCAATTTGAAGCCTGTTGCACTAATAAGCATATCGTTCATATCTTTAATACCTGCCTCATCTTTGTAATCTTCAATCATAGCTCTGAATGTTTTAACCCCCGCTCGGCTCATGCTTCTTTCAACTGAGTATTCATCTTTCAATGTTGATTTGAGCCCTGTTTTCAATATTTGTTTTTTATTGGCCTTGTCAAGTATATCGTATAATCTAAACTTTCTCCATTCAAGTAATGAGAAACCTGGAGGGATGATGATACTTGTAAAACTCTTGATATCCGCACTGGTTCTGAAATTTTCGTATTGTTTATATAAATTCTCAACTTTCTCCTTTAATGACTCCGCTATCGTGAACCAATGATTTTTTACGTCTTTGTAACAACTTCTATAAAAAATAGTGACTTTTTTCATCTTTTGGGCATCATCATTCAAACGTTTATACTTATCGGTTATACTACTATCATTAATGACTCCACCTATTGAGTTCAACGCTAAATGAGACTCATAATTATCAACAGCCGTCAAGGCCAATAACAACAATCTATGTGAATGAAAAAACATGAAAGAGATTGAATGAATCATTAAAAATTCTCCATGACCTCAAAAATTTCAAATGATTGACATCATATAGCTTAAAACCATGTTTAATAACATATCTAAATATGCTCAATAGTTTCATAGAGTCTCTGAAGAATTTTGACACAAGATAGTTGTAAAAATCATCATCATGATAATGGTACTCTATAAAATGTGGTAAGGCATATCTACCATAATCCCTGATAGCTGCTTTACCCAATTTAGCTGAATGTAGTTTCTCATGACCTTGATGATATCTAGCCGACGATATGTATAACAATGCTGAAGTGATAGTGGTTTCAATTGGAAGTTCTTTACTTTTGTAATTACCTGGGGCTCTTAGTAATAAAAGTACTGAACGAATTTTAAAGCAAAATGTTTTTGAGATTATAACATAAATAATTTCTTCAAATGATAAGTTACATATTTGTTCATCAATATGATTGTAAAAAAATGGGATCTTTAGACATCTTTTTTTACGTAGATATGCATTCACATATTTAACAATGATAAAGATAGATTCAGAGTTTTCTAATAAAGATAAAAATTCAACTTTTGGAATTTTAAAGGTTTTGATTTGAGTATCTGTTTTGTCAAACTTAATTACTGAATTTGAAGTTACCAATTCTTTATCATTAAGAACATCAACTTTGAATTTAAACTTATTCCAAATCTTATCATTCTGTATGAATCTTTTGGCATGCTTACTAATTTGAGTTAACTTGGAATCACTTTTTTTAACAGTTTTATCCAACTCTTGTGTGATCTTCAATTGTCTTCTTTGAATTTCTTCTTGATGGTCTCTTGGGAGTCTCAAGACTTTATCTTGTACTTCTGATGCAGGTAATGTTTTTTTTTCTAATGATGTAAGCTTCTTTCTTTCAGGTGCTGGTTTGGATGCTTTCAATTTAAAATGAATCAAACGCTTCAAGATATATTTGGGTGGTGATAATGGGAAGTCTTGATAATCTCTCATATCTCCCTTTAAAAGGAAAACACAAAAAAAAACAGTAATTAAATAATAAAAAAAAAAAATACTCCACTAAAATTCCTTCTTCTCTCTAACTCTAACCTTCTTAACAAGAAGTCTTTTCTTTCTATATTCTTTCTATATTCTTTCTATATTCTTTCTATATTCTTTCTATATTCTTTGATGAGTTTTAGTAACAACTAAGTAATTATCCAGTTCCAAATTCAAATAGATCAAGAGTATATATATATTTATATATATATATCTTCCCCAGATTATGTACGTAATCGCTGTCACAATGTACAGTTGGAGAAAGAACTGATAACAAGTCCTTTAGCGATAACCAAAAAAAAACAAAAGAAACAAAAAAAAAAAGAAAAGAAAAGAAAAGAAAAGAAAAGAAAAACAACTTGATTTAATTTAGTTCACTGTTTATCTTTTCTTATCAGTTAAAGAGGACAAATATGAGATTCTACGTATTAAAGAATAAATTTACTCTAATTGTTTGTTTTTATATTATTTTTTTTAAATTGAGCTCTTTTTCTGTTATTAGAGAAATCATTGAGAAATGAGTTGAATAAGTTACCATAGTAACGCTGGTTTGATTATTCTGTTAATTTTTTTTTTTTTTTTTATGGAAAGTGTCATTAAAGATAATGAAATATAAAGTATAGAAAAGAGTTATTTAAGTTGTTTTTTTTTTTTGGATTGTATTGATTTAAAGTCATTTTGTTTAGAGTTTTTAGAAGTTGACAAGTTTATTGTGGATATTAATATCAAAGGAAAATTTCAATATTATGAGCAGTTTGATAATAAAAACAAAAAAAAACAAAAAAAACAAGAATAAGAAGAAGAAGAAGAAGAAAGAAAGAACATCTTTCAGCTAATACGAATAGAAAATTTTGATATATAATCAAGTGGTTACATAGTTAGACCTACAATACTATATCATTTTAAACTTTCGTAATTACTGTCTATTAATATGTTGTTTTCATGAACGTTTTCGTTAAATACTGTTTCTTTTCATATATATATATATATGATTAAGATTTATTTCGAATCTCCATTGAATTAAATCTTTGCTCAAGTTTTTGTAAAGATGGATTTTCAATTTTATTGGTAGTTTTTTGATCCAATTCTAGTATAAATGAAGCTCTTGGATGTCTGAAGTAATTATCAGAAATATATGAAGATGAAGTTTCTGGGGTATTGTTGAAACTTTGGGTTGGTGAACAAGTAGTAGTAGTAGAAGTAGAAGTAGAAGTAGAAGTTGCTGTTTTCTTTTTTTAATTTAAGATCTTTAATTTTGGTTTCCCATTTATTAAAGTTTTCAACTTTAGACTTTTCTAATTGTTTTAATTTTTTTCAGTCATCCATCCACTTTTTCTAAAATTCTTTAATGTTTTATTAAATTCATTCATTTCTTGTTTTTGAACATTTTCAAATAATTTTATTTTTTCTTCAATTGTTCTTGGAGTAATTATTGAATTAATAGGAATATCTAAACTAATTTCAAATTTATCACTAGCAATAACTGGTGAATATGTTAAAAAATCTTCTTTCTTATCATCTTCAAATTTAGTTTTCTTTGGAGATTGAAATCCTGATGATAAAGATGTTTGTAAATTAGAATTTAATGAATGTATAGTATTATTATTATTATTATTATTATTATTATTATTATTATTATTATTATTATTATTATTATTATTATTTAAAAATGTAGTTTCTATTTGATTTGGTTTATTCAAATTAGATACATTATGTGAATTAACATTGAATAAATTTTTAAGAAAGCTTGGAGCTCTACTATGTCTTTTAGGCGTCAATGGACTTTTTAATAATTCTGAATCATCTGATTTATTCTTTGGTGAAGATGTGGGAAGTGGTGGAAGTAAACTTTTTGTTTCAGGAACATCATATTCTTCATCATATTCTTCTTTAATAGGTATAAATTCGGATTCTAATGAAATAGATTCAATACCCGCTTTTTTTTTTATTGATCCATCATCATACATCTTTGAAGATTCTTTAATGCATACTTGAAGTTCGTTCTTTAAATTTATCTTTCTTACCATTTGAATATTTGAAACCTTTAAAAAAGGATTTCCTTTTATTTTATATTTTATTTTATTTTATTTTTTGCTTCTTTAAAATAAAATTAAAACTAAAATATGAATTAATTTTTAAAATAAATTAAAATATTAATTAATTCACTTTGTTTTCAATAGTTTTAAAAACTTGAAACAAAAATTAAAAATGATTGAAGAAAATATCTTTAAATTTTTTATTTTTTAATCTTGATTCAAAACTTAAAATGAAAAACACACTTTTTTTAAAACTTTGTTTTCTTGTTTCTCTAGAACCAATCACAAAGAAGGAATTTGAAGTAAGGGCAAATTTAATTTAAGATTTAAGAAGTTTAATGCAACTGAAATAACGAAATAACGAAATAACGAAATAACGAAATAACGAAATAACGAAATAACGAAATAACGAAATAACGACTGAATTTGTCAATTTCAAATCAAACTTGCATGTGACCTTAAAAGTGAAAGAATTAACAAGGCGGGAAACAAAAATTCAAAAAAAAAACAAGCGACAATCTGTCCCAATTAGGATTATTCCACGGAAATGGTCCGCTAATTCTTCTAAATCAAGAGTGTTTGCCGCTGTTTGGCAGAATTTCCTAATTAGGCCAATCAGCAGTGGCTTATCTTACCAAACATTTTATACTAATATATCATTTTATTGGCTATTAGCCAATAAAATGATATATTTTTGGAGAAGAAAAAGAAATATATATTTAAAGATTGATTAATGCCGTTGATTATATCTTTAAATTAAGTTGGATGGACATCTTTGTACAATTTTACACAATTTTACACAATTTTACAGAAAATAGTTGAGGGCCCAGAACTTGGCTAATAATCATTTTAATTAATTTTAACTTGAATTTTACATTTTAATATTATAAAGTTGAATTTTTAATAAATGATAAGATTATTATTATTATTATTATTATTTATTTATTTATTTATTTATTTATTTATTTATTTATTTATTTATTTTCTTTTCGTATGGTGCACCTTAAAATTATTTTTATAATTATATTAAAACTACTGTAAAGCGGGCTCTTGAATAAAAAAAAAAAAAAAAAAAAAAATGCCTTATTAAATCTATATCAGAAATCTTTATGCGCATTGGTTATCAATATACAGATAAAACAGCTGATTAAGGTCTAAAGTTCAAAAAGTACAAAGTTCAAAAAGTACAAAGTACAAAAGTACAAAAGTACAAAAGTACAAAAGTACAAAAGTACAAAAGTACAAAAGTACAAAAGTACAAAGGCTTATGATTTTTGACAAGATAACAACGTTGAGGGGGAGAGAAAGAGAAAGAGAGAGAGAGAGAGGAAGAGGGAATAAATAGCTCTAGGTCCATGAATATTAAGTAATTGATTTAAATAGTTGATCTAAATATTTCTATAATTTGTAATTTGTAATTTGTAATTTGTAATTTGTTCCTTGTTTCTTGTTTCTTGTTTTCCTTCCCCACCTTTTCAACTACATGAAACTATTTAATGATGATGCAACATCCAAAATTAAATAAACTCCCTCCCCCTCCCCTGAATTAGAATTTATACACAAAAGGTTTATCTTTTAATAATCTTAATTAATTTCTATTATTTCTCACCTTTTTTTTTGCTTTCTTTTGCTTTCTTTTGCTTTCTTTTTTTTTCAAGAAATTTCACATTTATGACTTTTATAATCTTTTACTTTGATTCTAGACTAAAAGAAGAAGGAAAAAAAAAAAAATTTTTTTTTTTTAATTATATAGTCGATCATTAAGAACTTTACATTAAAATAGAAAATTAGAAATTAATAGGTAAACTTATCAAGTTTTAAAACTTTTATAAATATAATTCTGGTAGAACAAAAAAAAAGAAAAAAAGAACTTTTTTTTATAGTAATAAAATTGTTTTTATATTAAAAAATAAAATAAAATAAAATCTTTTTAATATTAACATTGTAACTTGTTAGCCAAGCTTGCCTCGTTCCCTTAAACCAAAATTTTACC
>NW_026091812.1:0-8787 GCF_024586455.1 Bactrocera neohumeralis | reverse complement strand
GCCTTTTCCCGAGTTTTCTTTGCCCCCTCTCGTGAGGCCGCGGGGGGCCCCCCGCGAGGGAGGGCCTCCCCCGCGTCCTCTGCCCGCGACGCCGGCCGCGGTCTCGGCCCTCGTGATCGTGTGAACGGTGGCGTTTGCTGTTTCTGCGGTCCCTTTGCCCATCGTCGCCGTCTGCAGTGTGGCGACGTTTCTCTGCGCGTCTCTCCGCGTCGACCGATGCGCGCCACCGCCGCTGCCGCCGGTTTTGGTGAACAGAGCGTCCACACTGCGGGCAGGGGCCGCTCATGCCCTCGCCCAGCGGTTTCTCGACGGCCATCAGTGCCTGAAAGCCCGGCGACACGGCGCCGCCGGAGCGCCCGATGGACACTCTGCGCGCGGCGACGGCTCGGTGAAAGACGTCCTCGTAGCGGCTCACCAGACGGAGGAGGTGCCGGCAGTGCAGGACAATGGCGTATGCGCACCAGTCGCCGAGGTAGCTAGCGCTGCCAAGGAACTGCTTCACGAGGCCGACAACGGCTTCGAAGGCGACGGAGAGGGTGTTAACCGCCTCCTCCTCCGCCTCCGCGGGAAGAGACGCGCCGCCGTCGCCACCAGTTCCTTTGTCATAATGCCCGGCGCGATCCGCACGCCGGTCGACGCCGCCGCAGAGGACGGCAACGAGGGCGGAGGCGCGAAAGCTCGCCTTGTAGGGGAGGGCCAGCCGCTCGCCGGCGACGTGGAGCAGGATAGAAAGCGAGGTCGCCTCCTGCCTGGTGACGGTGCAGCGCAGTGGCTGCTGCTGCTGCTGCTGCTGCTGCTTTCTGGCACGGCGCTGCTGCTGCCAGCCAGAAGACGGCGTAGGCGCGCGAGGAAAAGACGCACAAGTCCGATGAGGGCCTTGGGGTCGACGTGGTGGTTGGCGCAGGCGAGCAAAAGCGCTCCAGCGCCAAGCCGCTGAGGGCGGCGTCCACGACACTGAGGCGACCGCGCAACAAAATGGCGTTTAGCACGTAGTCAGCGTAAGACTGGACCTGCGAGAGAGACAGGGGAAGAGGTGGTGGCACCCCGACTGGAGGAGAAGAAGTGGTGGCGGCGGCGGTAGCATTTTCCGTGGCGACCTCCTCCTCGTCTACCCTCCCCGTCGTCGTCGTCGTCTTCGCCTCCGGCTTCAGCTTCTGCTTCTGCGTCGCGGCCGTCTTTTCCTGCGCTTGAATGATGTGCCGGATGCTCGCGAGGTCGTGGTCCACCGCGGCGTCTAAAGCGTCCAGGACAGCGCCGCGTGCGGCCGCCCGCGTCTCCTTCTGCTGCGTGACGAGCGTGCGGACCTGGAGGAGGCTCTGCGTGCTCACCTGCTTCATGTAGCTCACGTTGCAGACGCGGACCAGACCGGTCAGGGCATGGTACGGCGCGTCGTCGACGGCGTCGAGCTCCGTCGTCCACAGCCAGCGCTCGAACGCGGAGAGCGATTCTGTCGACTGTAGCGTTTGCCTTTGGGCGTCCGTGTCGCCTGCGGGCTGCCACAGGAAATACTCCACCGGGACGACAACGAGCTCGTCGTCTCCGTGGACCGCGTTGACGACGCGCTTTGCCGCGGACGTGTTCGACAAGGCCCCGGGCATCGCCTTTGCGTCTCTGAGCTTCGCAATGGTACGAGTGACGATGCGCTTCTGCAGGTCGGCACGCACCTCGCCCGGCCAGTGGTCCACGTCGCGGCAGAGCCGCAGGACACCAAAAAGACGTTACTGAGCACATCGACGACAAGGGGGTGAATGTTCATCGGTGCAAAGAGGGAGAAGAGCAGACAGAAGCAGCCATGTTGCCGCTCCTCACCGCCGCGTGCAGCCGCCCCAGCACCACCTTGCCGGCCTCAGAGAGGAGATCGACAACGATGTCCACCGTGTCCAGGCGACGACGGCGACGACGAAAAAGACGCCGCTGCGTTGGCAGCTGGCGGTGAAGCGCTGTTTGCTTTCGGAGGTGAAAAAAAAGTGCGATCCAAATAGGCGAGCGCGTCGTCCTTCTGCTTCAATGCAATGTTGTGCGCATGGCGGCAGAAGAAGCTGTTGGGAAGCTCGTTCAGGTAGGCCATCGCAGCAGAGGCGGGGTAGCGCACGCCGGCCGCGAGGTGCTCCAGGTCCGGCGCCGCCCCATGATCAATGCCCAGGGCTCGCAGAAGAGGAAGGAAGAAGCACAGCAGCCCCCACCGATGCGCGCACAACCTGGTCGCGCAGAAGTTGGAGAAGTTTCGCCTCCACGTCAACGCCGCCGCTCTCGTCAGCGACAGCCTTTTCCAGCGCCTGCCGGACCATGGGAAGGGACGCAACGGGGTACAAGGGAGTGGGGCTGAGGATGAAGGCGGTGAACATGTAAAGCTCGCTGGCGACCACCTCGCTCGCGGCGTCGCCCCAAACGGCGCACAGCATCTGCCGCAGCGCTGCCGCCAAATGGTTGACCAGCACCGCCTCCGCATCGTTTTGTGCGCCGGCAGCGTTGGACAGGTGCAGAAGACGGCGTTGACTCGCCTCAATCGCCCAAAACACAGCGGAGAGCTTGGGGAAAAGCAAAAAGGCCGTTTCCTCGCTAGCAGCGGATCCTTCACCTTCCTCTCCCTCCTCCGCCGTCTCATGAAAGGCCCTGGCACGTCGTTCGCTGCCGCCGCCCGACTCCGTGACCGCACCGTCCGCGCAACCGTTGCGAGAGACCAGAGAGGGACGCGTGGCCAGTGCAACGAGGCACTGCAGCGTCGCAACGGGTTGGAGGAGAAGGCTGAGCCCGAGAGGGTGTGCAAGCGCCTCCGCCGGCGCGAGGCCGTCCCCTGTGTCGCGGTCGCGCTGTAGCACCGCCGGCAACAGCGTGGCCACACGCGCGAGACAACATCCGCGAAGGATTGCCACGGCATCGTAGGGCCGGCAGGACGCCGCGCGGTAGCGTCGCACACCGTATGCACAACTGCTCGCCGCGGGGGGTGCGTGCTGCTGCTGCTGGTGGTAGGCGGTTGCGTCGACAAGGAGCCGGCGGTAGTCAGGCGGACCCGCGGCGCTGTACGGGGCGGCGAGGACGGCTTGAACAGCGGCGAGAAGGAGAGACTCGGTGCTCGCGTATTGACCCAGCACGCTGACGAGACAGTGTGCCTGGCGCCCCACGTGGTGCTGGTACACAAACTGCAAAGACTTCAACGCGTCCGCAAGGCCCTTTTTTCCTCGCTGTGTTCCTCGTGGTGGTGGTGGAGGTGGTCAACCACTGCCTGCTGGAGTCGTCGAAAGCCAGCTTGGCATGCCTGAAGAAGGCCCGAGGCCGCCTCCAGGTACACACTCGCCCGGTAGCAAGATCCGTCACGGCGGCCAGCGAGGCGAGGCGAAAGAGGCATGGAGCGTTTCCGCCGTCTCTCGCTCGCCGTCGTTGTCGTCGGCTGCGTCGTCGTGTTCGGCAAGGGTGAAGCGCGCGCAGGCGGCGGCGTGCTCGCTCGCGGTACGCCCCAGCAGACCATCCCCGATGCACCGTAACGTTGGTGCAACGCGGTACTGAAACATGTGTGTGCACTCTCGATTTCCCGAAGGAGAAGACGCACATTCTCGTCCTCGTCCTCGTCCTTGGCGGCAACAAAACCTGCAGCTGCCCGTTCCCGCACGGAGGCGGTGAGGCGGTGCAGTTTCGCAGCGAGCTTCGCATTCGCGGCGCTGCTGAGCCACAGAAGATTGGCCAGCCGTCTTGCAGAGAGATGGAGCTCGTCGTTCAGAAAGAAAAGCACGCACGCAAGGAGGGTGGCTCTCCCACTCTCCAATGGCTGCTGCTGCTGCTGCGTTGTGGACTGCGCCTCCTGCGGCTCCATCTGCGATGTCGTTGGTACTTTGCGTTGAAGGGACTTCAGAAACCCAACCGCCCACGCGCTTTTCTGGAGGTCAAATTGCTGCTCTCCCTCCAGCCCTAAAAGATCCACAAAGAGGCCGTCCAGACACGCGGAACCCGTCGTGAACCGCTTGCTTCATGGCATCCGTCGCGGAGGGCTTCGCGTCGACCTCGCGCACGGCCGCCATGGCGCCCTGCAGGACGTATCGAAAAAAAGGCGAGAAAGACCTGCCGCTGCAGCTCGCCGAGCTTCTCGTGGGTCCGCGCGTCCAGTCGCGGCGGTGCCGCTCGACGAACCGGTTGCCTCCTCCTCTTCGTCGCGCCGGTCCCACCACGTCCTCTCCATCGCGCGCCGCACCTGCCCCAGCAACGGCGGCAGCCGTGTTGTGAACTGCAGCCCGGCGTAGAGACGTTTCTCTTCCTCCATCGCCGCGACAACGTCGACCGGCGGCGAGGACTTAGAGAAAGAGGAGGAAGACGGGAAGAGGAAGAAAAGAAGAGAAAAGGACGCGTTCTGCAGAAGGAGCTCCTTCACCGTCTCAAAGACGACGGACAGCGCGTGGCCGCTGGCCTCCGCGGCCGGTGGTAATGTCAGGTGCCATGGCCTCCTCGTCGAGCATCGTGTGCGTCCACCAGTACGTCGCCTCGACAGCGCCGCTGTCAGCGGTGCCGACGACTGACATCCTCTATGTTTGATTGTTTTTACTTTTCTCTTTTTGGAGCAAAAAAGAAATGAGGAAGGGGAGAAAGAGCTGTGCAAAAAAAAAAAAAAAGACGAGACGACAATAAAAACTAACAACAAAAAAAAACAAAACAAAAGAGTGTCGCCGTCCTGTTGCACGCACCGATGGCTGCGATTGCAACAACAAAAAAAAAAAAAATGTGCTTCTATTTCAAAAAGGTTCTACGAAATAAACAAGAAAGCAATAATAATAATAAAAATGAGAATTGTAGCGCATGTGGTTGCGAGAAAAGGTGGAAAGAGGAATGACTGACCCTCTCTCTCTTTTCTCTCTTTTTTTATTTCCCTTTTTTGTTTTGTTCTCTATGTCTGCGAGTGGGTTCCATCGACGTCCGATCAATGAGCAGTGTGTGTGTGTTTTTTCTCTTTCCTTTCTGTAGGCAACGGAGCAGTGTGGATATCAAAACACCCATCAGAAAAAAAAAAGAGAAAAAAAAAATAAAACAAAATTGAGTAAGAACAAAACAGACACACACACACACAAAAAAAGATACAAAGTAGACAGCAAAACATGCAAAACAAAAAAAAGGAAGAGAGAAGGGGAAGAGAAAGCGGCACTTCGTCCCACACAAGCGCCTTCTTCCTTCTTCTTTTTTCTTTTTATTTGTTGCTTCATCCCTTTAAGCGCCTTCTAGTTCCCACGACGAGCTCCAAAGGTCTGTTCGCGTCCGCCCATCGGTTCATCGCGTGACCGGCGATTGCCACCGCCACCGCCTCCTCTACGGTCCATGAAAGGCCTGCTTGCCGCTGTTGCCGCCACTATAGCTGCCCGGTCTGCCCCTACTCCCACCGGCGCTTCGCCCGTAGCCACTCTCTCTGCGCTGTTGAAATGGTTATTATTCTTATTATTATTCTTATGATTGTTATAATTGTTGCGTCGGGGCGCTCCACCCCCATTTCCATTACCGCCGCCGCCTCCACGGCGGTCGCGGAGCGCCTCGCCCTCTCCGGGCAGACCGAGCATCTCTCGCATCGTTGTCTGCTGACGTTCGCGCACGGCAAACTTCTGCGCCGCCAATGGATTCGCCACGGCGAAGAAAACACCGTCTTCTGGTCTCGGCTTCAACAAAAAAATTGCTTTCGCGCCTCGAGAAAGGCGCGGAGGCCGCTGTGCTTCTCACTGAGGGCCTCCTGAACCTCCGCTGGCAGCTGTGCCGCGAGGGATTTCACGGAAATTGCGCCCCCGCGCGGGATGGACGAAAATGGCGCTGAGAAGCACCGCATCATCGCGCATCGCAGCGCGTGTGCCGAGGCTCAGTTCCTCGTCGCGAGTGCTGTTCACTCGAGTGATGGCGGCGGCCGCGGCGGCAGCGGCACCGGCGTCACTGAGACTCACACGCGGTGGTAAACTCATTCTGCTGCTGCTGTCGCTGTCGCTGGCGAAGAAGAAAAGAAGAAAGAAGAAGAAAAAGAGGCAGCAGCAGCAGCAGCAGAAGAAGAAGAAGAAGAAAGAAGAAGAAGAAGAAGAAGAAGAGGAAAAAGAAGAAGGGGTGCGGAGGAGAAAAGAGCCATTACCACCACCAGGCAACCAGGGCCACCACCATTACCACCATTACCATTACCAACGGCTGCCGCGGCTAAAGGCGCTCTGCCAGCGAAGGCACGCCGCGAGAGACGTCGCCACGCCGGGGAGAGACAAGACGAGTGAAAGAGTCGGCGCATAGAGAAAAAAAGAAAAAAAAGAGAAGAGAGAGAGAAGTTGTTTGACAGAGAGAGAGAGAAAGAGAAAGACACTCTGTTGTCTCTCCTTTTTTTTTTTTTGATGTTTCGCCTTCTTTCGTCTTCTGTTTGTTTTCTTCTGAAGAGTCGATGGAAGACGGGCACACACACAACACACACACTGTTTCTGTTTGTGCCTTGTTCCTTTTTTTCAACTACTAAGAAAAAAAAACGTTGTGAAGGGAGAAAGTGGTTCTCTTCCGGAACTAAAAAAAAAGAAAAATCTCTCTGTTGATTCGCTTTCGTTGAAAAAAAAAAAAAAAAAAAAGAAAACCTCTGATCAGCTGTCCACGCAAACAGAGGAAGAAGAAGAAAGAGAAGGAGAAGGAGGAAGAAACAAAAAAAAAAATATATATATAAACACAACGCCGCCGTTGAAAGAAAGCTGTGTAGTGTGCAAGAGAAGAAGAAGTGGACAGAAGGGAGGCCTCAGTTGCCCCACACGCACAGACAGCCAGGCAAGCGCAGAAGAAGAAAAAATGAAAAGGAGGAAGAAGACAAGGCAAGGTGCACTGCATCGGCGGCTGCAACACGCCGAGGCAACACCGCCGTGCACGCGACCAAAAAAAAAAAAGAAGACTTCTTTTTTTTTTTCGTTTTTTTATTTCATTTCTTTTTTTCTTTTACGGCTCAAATGGGGGAGGAGGAGGGGCGCCAAGAAAAGAGAACATGTGAGCGGAGAGGAAAAATGGGGAGAGAGAGAGGAAGAGCGGGAGAGAAAGAAAAAAAAAAGGCGGCGAGAAGGCTGCCTTGCAACCTAAACAGCATTCATAAACGCGTATGCTTGGAAAGCACTTTAGTAAGTCACAAATGTAGAAAACACACGCGCGCAAAAAAAAAAAAAGAGAAAAAAAAAGAGAGAAAAAAAAAAGAGTACAGAGTGGCGCTCGCCCTCCCACTCGCACCCCTATGCAGAGAGAATGAAAAGAGAAAAATGTTTCGTTCTTTTTCTCAGGATGTGTGAGCGCATAGAATTCCTTGCTCCTTTTCCTCTTTCTTCTAAAAAGCAGGGAAGAAAAAAAAAAAGAAAAAACTAAAAAAAAAGAGAAAGAAAGAGAAGAAGAAGGGAGAAAGAAACAGAAAGAAGGGGAAAAAAAAAGACCTAAGCGGTGAAAAAAAAAAAAGGGTAAAAGTTCCTGCCTTCGCACAGGAGGGAAAACGATGAGTCAACATGTCCGTGAAAGGGAGAAGAGGAGGGTGGGAGACACACACATATACACACACACACACACCCGTAGCACAGATACATATACATTCCTTGTGTATGTACTTTAAAAAAAAAAAAAAAGACGGAGAAAAAAAAAAAAAAAAAGAAAAAGAGAGCCGACACGATCAACCGGTATTCACACTGGGAGAGGAAAAAAAAAAGAAAAGAAAAAAAGAAAAAAAGATGGGAGGAAAAGGGGGTAGACCTTCAGGAACAGGCGAGTGTTGTTCCGCCTGTTTGCACATCCCTTACTGATTTCACACATTGCAAAAAAAAAAAAAAAGAAAGGGAAGAGGGAGAAAAAAAAACAGAAAGAAAAAGAAACACATTTAAAAAAGGAAAAAAAACACAGCAAAGGAAGAGAAAGACAGAACAATAAGGTGGGAGTTGGTTCTTTTTTTTTTTTGATACGTGAGGAGGTCCTTCATTTCTCGCGCTTAGCGCGGGGGGGGGGAGGGAGGAGAGAAAAAGAAAAAATGTCAAAGGAAGGAAAAGCACCAAAGAACGGAGAAAAAAAGACAAAGAAGACAAAGAAGCAAGAGAGAGAGAGAGGATGGAGAGAAAGAGCTCAGCCAGCAAGTAGAACTTCGTAGGGGCCTTTCCGTTTTGCCTTTTTTTGGGGGGGAAAGAGGAAAAAGAGCCTCTCCTCTCTCGTCTTTCACTTTGCATAAAGAGAGAGAGAGAAAGAGAAATCTCCTTGTAAGCTAAGAATCTAGTAAGAACAGACCATGTCCGGTCAGAAAAGGAAAAAAAGGAAGAGAAGAGGTGAAGGAAGAGAGAGAGAAGGGAAAAAAAGAAGAGAGATGGAGAAGGGAAAAAAGAGAGTTCACGGAACAAAAGCAACGCAACAGTAACGATAAAACAACAAAAAAAAAAAAAAAGAAAAGAAAAATGAAAAAAACGCACCTTCAGGAAAGCACTTTCCCGTCACAACAGCACAATGTAAACTAAATTACATGCATCAAGGAAGCTGTTCGACGATGCACTAAAAAAAAAAATTTTAAAAAAAAAAAAAAATACAATAATGAAAGACGATGTGTAAATAAATAAATAAATAAAAAACGTCAAAAATTCCTTCCTCCACCACCTTCTCCTTTTTAAAAAAATATCCCAAAACGAAGAAGAAACAAAAAAAGAAGAAAAAAGAAACACACACACGCACAACACTTTGCAAAATGGTTGTGTGTGTGTGTGTGTTTAGAAGGCAAGTCAAAAACAACAAAAAAAAGAGAAAAAAGGCAAAAAAAAAAAGGATCGAGCCATCTCTCTCATTTTTTTTTTTTTCTCTCTCTTT
>NW_026091811.1:0-7837 GCF_024586455.1 Bactrocera neohumeralis | reverse complement strand
ATCCTAAATTTTCCACAGATTTTCCATAATTTAAAAAGAGTATTTTGGGTAAGTATTTTCCTTAAATTTACAAATGCTCCCCCCCAGAGAAAATGTAGATATCCGTTTTCCATTTGGGGTTCCAATACAAAAATGGATAATCGGAAAAATATCAAAAAACCCTTAATAAAAGATTTTTATTTAAAGGATTGGAAAAGGATTGCACCACAAAAAAACTTATTTTTTTAAAAAACCCCCAACAAGAATCCCGGTGATTCCCCCCCACATTTATTCTTACAAAGTTTTTTTTATATTAACACTAACGCTGATATTTTTTTTTACAAGGGGAATGCTGTTGAAAAGCAAAAAGCTTGATAAATATTACAATAAAAAATTTTAACGTTTTTAAATCCCGATTTTTTAAATTTTTTGTGTTAATTTTTATTGTTTTAAAAAAGGAAAACCCAAAAAATTTAAATTTTAATCATAAATTTGGAAATTAAAATAAATATCTAAAAAAAAGTCACAGGAAAAACAAAAAAAAAAACCATTTGACTTAAAGGTTAATTAATCAGATGCTATCAGAAAATTTTTAGAAATTAAATTGTTTTTTAAGTCTATCCAAAGCATTTTTTATCGATTTTAGTTTTATTTTTTGGGATGCCTATTAGAGTCCATAAAAGTTCTTAAATTTAAAGCCCATAAAAAATTTTCCCCGGTCATTTTCGGAAATGCCTTTGTTCAAAATGTTAATGAAAATTTTTAAAAGATTACGGGTTTTAAACTTAAAAACTTTAAAATTTGGTATAATTAATGCGGGAAACCCTATTTATCTATTTTCCCTTTCCCATTCATTTTTTAAGTTAATTAATTTAAGATATCTGAATATTCAAATCGTTAACAAAAATTGGGAAAAACTTACATACTGTCAAAAAATAATCCCAAAATGTTACTTGGGGAATTATATTTTTTTTTATACCCTTTCCCTTTAGAGGATAGTTTTTTTTCCGGTTATTTGTATCACGAAAAAATTTAAACCCAAAATAAAATATGGGAAATTTTATGTATATATAAATAATCAGGAAGACGAGCCGGGGTTTGTTTTTGGGATCCGAGGGAAAGAGATGGTCTTAAAGGGCCTTTCCACAATAAAAAAATTTTTTTATCTAAAGCTATAAAAATGCCATAGCTAAGATAAAGATTAAAAAGAGGGTTTTTAAAACCGAATCAAAATTTTGGGGGAAAAAGGGCAACCGTCCACATTTGGGTGAAAATTACATCTGAGACCCTGACAGATTTCCCCAAACCAAAATCGGGGAATATTATCCCCTGACATTTCTACACTCCGGGGGGAAAATCAAAATTTGGGGCAAAAACCCCCGCCCATTTTTATATAAACCCATCCACCATCGAAATCAGGAAGCAACTGGGGATGCGGATACAACTTGCACGAATTGGCCTTTAGGCATCACCAAATTATCTAAAACGAACCATAACTGTTCAAACCCTCAAAACCGAATATTTGGGCCAAATGGCGTATTGGAATTTTTTTTACAAATATCGATGAACCGGAGATATATAAAATTATGAAAATTCCGAGAGAATCCTTTCCTTTAATGTTGGGATGTAAAAAAAGGATTGAATTGATAACAACCCCCTTTTCCCCCCATTTACCTAATAGAATGATTTTGAAAATTTCCCGCCATTTTTTATACCCATATAGCAAGGGAAAAACCTTTAAATTTTACTTTAATTGAGGTGTATGTTTTTTTCTCCAACCGGGGTCTTTGCCCAAAATTGATAAAAAAAATTTGGAAAAATTTTTCCAGGGTCCTAATTAACTAATTGAGGTTTTTAACATCTATTGACTTTAGTTTTAAAGTTGGTTGTTAGGGAAGGAGTTAAAGAAACCGAGAGCATATTTTTTTTAATATGTAGTAATTCCAAAAATAGTAAAATGGGTTTAATTTCACTCTCATACTTTTTAAATGAGGTTTAATTTGGGAAAATTTTTTAATTTGAGGGATATCCACGAATTTGTTACTTTTTTTATCCATATAATCCCTTCGAACGAGGGCATTTTCCCCGGGGAATAGGGAAGAGGAAATCGACCCCAAAAGAAAAAGGCAAGGAGCCCCGGGAACACCACAAAAACCGCCCCTTTTTGGGATGCAGTTTCAGCAGGGAAATTTTATTAGAAAGTTTTAAAACCCGCATCATAGCCCATAAACGATGCGAGACCTACGGGGGAAAAGCTTCAGACCAGGCAGATCCACCATGGAGTGAAATGCGCAGGGGAGGAAGCTCATCGAAAGAACAACTCTGGGGCCCAAGAGTCCCCCCGCAAAAATTGAAAGAAATGCATTCAATAGCGCAAAGTAAAAATATGATCGCGTTTTCAAAAATCTCACTTGTGAAAATGATAAAATTTTAAAAGACGGGAAACATTTACAACGGTAGGCCCACAAAGTAAGGGAAAAACCCTGGAACCAGGACAATACTTGACCAGATTTTGGGAAGACCCGAAAAATGACAAACACCTGTTTACTATGCAGAGACATCACCCGTCAAACCGCGAACCCGAATGTCCAGGCGGAGACTGACAGTTTGCTGGAACACAGAAGGTTACCCAACGGCCCCCCCTTATAAGAAAACAAACTGCCCCTTTAGAAACACATCCTGCTGAGGTAAACATGCAAGTTCATTTAAAAAACTTTTCAAAGAAAACCCCCAAAAAATCCCCAAAAAAGAAGGGACAAAAAAATTGATATGGGTCAAAACAACAGCGCCAGCAAAAAACCGGCAAAAGAATAAAACCCCGAGCCCAAGCGCAGAAGAAAGTTGGCCCCTCAGGCTTTTAAAGGGGAGCGAAATGGCCCATGTTTCCCCACATTAAACAAAAGGAAAAAAGGGCAGGGGACAAGTTGTCGAGTCGCTTTAACCCGCACTGACCCCGAACCCGGGAAAGTGATAAGGCATCCCAAAGCCCTTCCCGCAAAGGAGAGGACAACCCCTTGGAAAAAGAGAAAGAAAACACATCAAAGACAACAAGAGGAAAAACTTTGAACCTGGGATCGGGGAAAAGGAGAGCAAAGGAAGATACGCCAAATATTAAAAAAAGAGATGTGGGACAGAAAAAACAGGGTAAATTATACATAAAAAGATGTTTGGTCACTATTTAAAAATACCCCCAAAAAGGGGAAACAAAAAGCAGCTTGTTGTATTTAGAGGGGAACGTTAGGATGAAAACCATCCCTTTTAAAAACGAGGGAAAGAAGAACAGAATGTAGAAAAAGTCAGAACTTAAAAGGAATATTTTTTAAAAAAAATTATAGAAGAAGGGAAAAATAAAAATCCCGGGTACGGGGAACATGTTCTAGTACTAAAAAGAGACAGGGAGGGGACTAAAAAATGAGCCAAATAGCTTGATGCTGGCTAAAAAATCGTGATCCGGGGATAAGGGGGTAGAAATTGACCTGAATGGTCCATCTTAAACCTTGCCCAGAAGTAATGAGAAAGGTCCCGGGGGAGAAAAAAAGATGAAGAAGGGGTGTTTTTTTAAAATAAGGCATTTTAAACCCCCCTTACGGTTTAAAAAAAAATATCCAGAATTACCGTCCCCAATTCAAATAATGATTTTCATTATTATAACACCTTATGCGGGAAATATGCCAATCAGTGTTTGATATACCTGTATATTTAAAAAATTGTTGAAATGATTATCGAAAAAACCCCATAGAAAAAGGGTAATCAGCCCGACTTTTTTTTACCCAAATTTTATCTAACTTTTTTTAACCCGTTTTTTGCCAAATGGGGGAAAATTTTTGAACAAAGGGGAAAAAAAAAGAATTAAAAACATTTTGAAAAGACAAAAAAGAAAATTTCTGAACGGGGTAAATAAATATATTTATTTTTTAAATAAAATTGTCTGAGATTTTTAACAAAACATATTTATCCCCAGAATTTTTAAGCAAAAAGCGGAGACTTTATAATAAAAAGTTTAAAAAATGATAAACGGAGACCTGGTTGACCTTTTGAAATATTGCCTGAAATTTTTTTATTATTTTCTCCCGGGGTTGATTTGGGGAAAGGAATGATCTTAAGTAAAGCCCCTTAAGAACTGAATGATCAAATCAAATTTTGCAAAAAAACACTTTATCTGACAACATATCTTCGAAATTTCCATGTTATTATTCAAAGCAAATAGAATAGAACAATTTGTTGAGATCGAAAGTTTTTACGGCGCTAAAAAAAAGTTTAAAATCAAGTTTTTTTTATGGAAAATTTTTTATTTGAAATATTTTCACAAAATTTTGGGGTTGTTATCCAAACAATTATTAAATCCCCTGAATAATTTGTTTTATTAAAGGGGGAAAAAAAATTTATTCTTTTTTGACTGGTTTTCACATCAAAAAGAAAAAAAATTTTTTTTTTAAAGAAAATTTTCCTTGACAATTTCCTCCTTTAAAAAAAAAACCCACCCATTCGCATTTCATTTATCTGTATTTCCTTTGTGAATTAAAAATTAACAAAAAAATAACAGGGCAAAGGGAAAAGAATATTTCCACCTCCAGCAAGAATTAATGAATTTTTCAAATAAACAGATTAAACCCCCAAACGATATTATAAAATATTAAATATCAAAATTGATAAAAAACAAAGACCCTTTTCGTTCATGATGTCAGAACCATTGAATACGTCATCTGAAAAATAACGTAAAAATTTTCCCAAAATTTGGGGGTTTGAATGAAAAAAAATAAGGAACATGAGGAAAAAAAATTTTTTATTTTAAAAACGGGTTTAATTGAGCGCAGAACCTAAAAAATGGGAACACCCAAATTTTATGGAATTTTTTAAGGGGGGAATCGAATAAATAAGACACTCAATTTCGAATTTTTGATGAATTTTTTTTTATGTTTCGGGTGAGAAATTTTTTGAAACGTTTTTTAAAAAGTAATCGGGAAATTTCAAAATTCTTCTGTCGTAAATCGTTTTTTTTAACGTATTATTTTTTCCCTTTTACATTTGTCTTCGGTCTTTATCAGAATTCCTTTAAAAAATAGAAATCAAAATATGTATAATTTTTTTATCGAAAAGGGCATGATGAATATGTTCGAAAAAAAAAGGTAAAGTTGTATTTTACATTAAATTTTTGGCTTACCTTTTTCTGAAGATTTTTTTTTATTATTTTGAAATTAAATGTTTTTTATTAAAATTTTTTCATTAAAAAAGAAAAATTTTTTTTGTTTAAATTTAAAAAGATAACCTTATTTAAAATCACTTAAATTTGTTGCACAAATTTTTTTCACACAACGGCAATTTTTGGCACAAAGCTTCAAAATGAACAAAAACGAACAAATAAAAAAATTTCACCGATAGCAAAAAGGGGAGATCGTAAGAGCAGTCAATGTTAAAAAAAGACGCGCCTGTTGACTGGGGCCAGTTTAATTTAGAACGATGAAAAAAGGGTTTAAAAATCAGCAAACACTAGATCAACCGAGAGAGGAAAAAAAAAGGGCAAAGAAAAAGACAAAGAAAAAAAGAAAAGATAACTTTGAAATTTGTTGCTCAAAAGGTGAATGCAATAACTTAAAATAACAAAAAAATAGAGAATAACTTGTTTAAAATGGTTTATGATATTTAACCAATGTTTTTACAATTAGAGATTTTAAAAAATATTATTTTAAACAGTACTTTTTAAATATTTTTAACAGTTAAACGAATTTATTAGTTACACATTTGATCCATTTTTATATGCTTTACTTTTTTTTTTTAAAATTTTCAAAAGAATAACAAGAAAAACGGAAAATTTTAAAGGATAAAAAAATAAGGGGGGTAGTATATACCAGGCTATTAGATAATTTTTAAAGACAATTTTTCCAAAGCTGCAAAAAAAAACGCCTTTAAAAAATCGAATAGTTTTAAATAACGTAGAATTTCATTATATTTATAAAAGAAAACACTTTTCCCAAGAGGACGCGATGTTGTTTTGGGGATATGACCGGGCTTAGTTCCCAAAGTTCCCCAAATTTAAAAACCGTTTTTTTACTGGGGTGGAAGCTTTTTCTTTTCAGCTTTAGTTTTGTGGGATAATTTCAGCTAAAATCAAAAAAAATCGAAAATTTTTTGAGTTTATATATATATATATAAATAACCCTTTTTAAAAACCCATTAATGAGAACTGTGTTTTTTTAAAAGAAACTAAATTATACAAAAATTTTTTTTTCAAAAATCACAGAGTTTGGGGAGAAAAAAAATTAAAAATGGATATAATACATATATGGAAATAGGGGGAAAAATAATTTTGGTTTTTTTTCGCGAAAGGGCTTCCCCAAAAGACCTGGGCCAAAATTTTCCGGGATTTTTTAATTGTTAGTGGGGTTTTAAATTTTTAAGATAACAAATTATCTACAACTCAAAAAGGTGCCCCAGGGCGTGGGGGTCGCGAGTGCGAGACGTTTGTTTTTATGACAGGAGATATTTGTCTTTTCCACCGCCCGGGCCTATTTTTCTTATTTTCCGTCGGGGGAAAGCAGAATAACGGCGCGGATGTTGAGGCCGATGATATCAATATCATCGGCATACGCCAGCAGCTCTACACTTTATAAAAGATTGAAACCTCCTAATTCTGCAGCTCGTTATTTTATCCAGCAGAGATTGAAGAAGTCGCAGGATGGGGAACGCCTGTCTGAACCTTTGTTTGATATCGAACGGCTCGGAGAGGTTTCTTCCGATCCTGACGGAGCTTTTAGTGTTGATCAACGTCAGTTTACACACCCGCATTAGTTTTGGGAGGATCCCAAATTCAGACATCGCGGCACAAAGGCAGTCTTTCGTGCTGTCGATAACAGTTTGAATCGACGAATTCCGTGGTGTGGTCGATTCTCTTTTCAGAGTTTTTCCACTAGTTTGTTAACGATGGGCTTTAATCTTTCACACAATACGCCTCGATAGAACCTTACACGATGTGAGGAGGCTTATTCCACGGTAGTTGGCACAGATTGTGGGGGCTCACCTTTCTTTGGATGGGAAGCACACTTAAATTCCAATCGTTGCATACTTTCGTCCGACCATATTTTCAAAGAAGCTGATGCGTTCCTTTATCGTTTCGCCGCCGGGTTTTAAAAGCTCGGCCGGCAACCATCGGCCCCGCCGCTTTGTTGTTCTTCAGAAGGGAACTATTCGAACTTCTTCATGTCGGAAGGCAACGTCTGCCCACTTCAAACGATGGGAACGCCTCGCTTCCGGCGTTGACTTCACTCCCATTCAGCAGGCTGGAGAAGTGTTCCATAATAATTTAATTTAGTATGTCTTGGGGATCGTGACTAACCCTTTGGGGTTATAAAGAATACGCTCCGGTCAAAAACCTTCGGTTGGCCGTCCGCATTTTCGAGCATTACCCTGTCCCAGCTTTGACTCACGCATTTGGTCTCTTTTCCCCAAAGAGTCTCGCTTCCCTCTTCAACCCTCGGATTATCCCATCCCGCACGGGTTTTGTCGTGTAAGTTGTGAGGGGGGGCCTGTTTTCCCTGCAACACGGCACTTCCCCCTCGTACCAGCAGTTTTTTTTTGCAGTGCCAGAGACAGGAGGGCGAGGAAAAAACGTTCCATCGTTTGGGTTTAGCTCGACACATTTTGTGTTTTTGGTTTTTTGCGCACAGGGGGAATCTTTGGGTGCAAAAAGATAGTGGCCCCCGTTGATCTTACACCCGGGGGCACATCTAAAAAACTGGAGACGTTTTTCCGGCCATCAAAAGGTCGTTCTGGTTGGTGGTTTTTTTTGATCCAGAGATAGCCAGTTGATGAATTTTCCTTTGCCGGAATCAAGTACTACAGATAACCATATTTCGGGGGCTCC
>NW_026091810.1:0-8960 GCF_024586455.1 Bactrocera neohumeralis | reverse complement strand
AATGAAACTAAACGGTGGCAAATCGGTTCATGTAAATTTTACAAATAAAAGAATCACTTATCAACCTATAAGTATTCTAGATGTCTGCATACCATACGCAAATACAGCTAAATATCTTGGCATCACGCTCGATGCTAGATTACGTTGGAAGGAGCATATCAAAATAAAAAGGATTGAACTTAATCTCAAATTGTCGAAAATGAAATGGCTAATTGGGCGAAGGTCAAACCTGTCCATACACAGCAAATTACTTCTTTATAAACAAATAATCAAGCCGATATGGTCATATGGTGCGCAACTGTGGGGATGTGCCAATGATGGCATTATTAATATTATAAAACGTTTTCAAAACAAGGTGCTAAGAGGCATTTCAAATGCTCCTTGGTACTGCAGAAATGCTGATATTCATCGAGACCTAAGGATGAATACAGTCGCCGAAGAAATAAGGAGTCAGGCAGATGCCCACTACAAAAGGCTTAATGCACATGTGAACGAGGAGGCGAGAAATCTTCTTTTAGACACATGCCTCTCTAATCGATTATGTCGCAAAAAACCACATATGTAGCTTAGTTGGAAGCTGAAATATAAAGAAATTAATTATACTATAGGTATACCGTATATGTGTGAATATTACGATTAATTTCTATGTAATTTGTTTTTAAGTTATTCAAATCAAACTGCTCGTTAGTTTTGAAACTAGTTGTAGTGATATCAAACATTGTTAAAGTTTTAAAAATGTTTGTAATAAAACAAAAACAAAAAAAAATATTTTTTTTCTGCCGTTCCATCCACTTTATACAAAACGGACAATGCATTTTAAGGAGTTGATAGCTTCACTATAACCATATTATAGTTGTTTCTCTATTTTCTCGATGACAGATGTAGTTTTTCTTCTTTGGTGCAATCGTCAAAAAAAAAAACGACAGATGTAGTTTGATAGTTATAGTGTAAATATTTGTCAGTATTCACTCAAAAAAAAATTGTCTATGGTAAAATGTCACTTGAAATGTTAACGTCTCTTTGCTGTGCATCTATACTATAATTCTTTAATATTCCTAAAAATCTAAAAGCAGCATTTCAATAAAATTAAAAAGTATTGTGTCGTGTGTTTGTGACTTACTAAATATGCCTCCAATAATTAGGCGGTGCGAAGTTCGCCGGATCAGCTAGTCTATATATATAAAAGAAAGTGACATTAGTTACTACGCTTATAACTGGAGAACGCCTGGACCGATTTCGGTGATCACCACCAATTCGGACAGGTCTCCGCCCAAACAAAGAGAATACTTAAGAAAATTCTGGAAAGTTTTCCAAAAAAAAAAAATTATTAAGAAAATAAATTTTCAAATACGATTTTAAAAAGGAAATAAAAACGAACATGATTTTAAATGCTGTATTGCCAGTAGATAGCGTTGTGTGCATCAACTTTTGACAGCTGCATGCATATGCACAGTTGGCAACCCACGCAAGATGCAATGACATATGTGACTTGAGTTTAGTAACATAAATATCGGCATTTTCTTAAGCTTTTATCGGCTTTCGTTAGTTATTGTAATTCAATTTTATTTAATACATTGTTTTGAAACGATATATTAGCCGTGTTTTATTGGTAATTTTATGTTCACGGCTATTGTGAAAATTGCAAGCGAAAAGTGATTTCATAGAGGTGAGTTCAGTTTGATGAAATGCTCATTGTAAATGGTTATGGTCTTTGCTATTGCGTGCTCATCGATAATCAATCCAAACGTTAATTTCGGGTTGTTCGATTAATTTTTAGGTGGAATAATTTGAAAATCAATTCGAGTTCGCTGTTCATTTCATTCTGATTGATCATATTGGTGTGGAATTCGATTTTCAAACGGTAAGTTGCCAAGAAAGATGTTTATTTTGTGAGGTTATGACATTTGAGTACATGTTTTGTGTGTTCATTTCTCAGTGTAATTCAGAATGCCACGATTTCATTACATTCGTTTCATTACGATTGCAGAATTGATTACAGCTCGCATCCTTCCGTTAAAATTCACCCAATGGAGGTTGTGTGCAACCATTGCGGTGCATTGAAGTTCACTGGAGAAACACCTGGACTGTGCTGACTCAGTGGCAAGGTTAAATTACCACCATTGCCCTTGCCAACAGATCCATTGCGTTCTTTGTTTACTGGTGAAACACCAGAATCACGTCATTTCCTATCGAACGCTCAGAAATACAACGGATGCTTTCAAATGATTTCATTTGGAGCAGATATTATTCATGAACGCGGATTCAATCCGACATTCAAGGTAATAAATTAACCGATCATTTTCTTTTGATACACAAAAAATATTGAATCTAATTTCGTAATTGACTCTACAGATCCAAGGACAAATTCACCATCGAATTGGATCACTGCTACCACTTGAAGACGCATAACATAAATTCCTTCAAATTTACTTCATGGGCAACGTGGAACATCAACTTGATCAGCGCCAAATAATCAATATCGAAATGAGAAGAGGAATTCTTCGCGATTTGCAGCAGCTGCTTCATGAACATCATGCATTGGTTCGGTTGTTCAAAACTGCGTTGGATCGCATGCCAAATGATGACTATAAGGTCGTGATGAGAGCGGCTAAACGACCTGCTGGAAAGCACGAACGCCAATTTAACGCTCCAAAAATAGATGAGGTTGCAGTTATGATTGTTGGCGAAAGCCGGGAATCACGCGATATTGTGCTCACACGTCGGGACTGTGGGCAATTGCAACGAATATCCGTAACTCATCGTTCATACGATGCATTGCAATACACACTGATGTTTTGGCAAGGAGACGATGGATATTATATCAACATCAATATGATAAATCCATCGACCGGTAAGAATAGATATCATAATAATTTTCATTTCAATATGACACTAATGTCACTGATATCATTTTAGGTGAGGAAACTACCAGCAAGGTCAGCGGAATGAATTTTCACGCGTATCGTTTGATGATTCGCCAAAATGTTGACAACTATTTGCTTCGATTTCGCCGATTATTTCAGCAATTTTTCGTCGATATGTATGCCAAAATAGAAGCGGAGCGCCTCCTTTTTATCACTTTAAATCAAACCAAACTACGTACGGAGCAGTACATTCATTTACGCGATGCAATTAGCTCCGAAGGAAATGCATCTGATTTTGGTCGGTTGACTACTTCACCGGCGACGTTCGTTCGCAGTCCACGTCATATGCATGAATATACGCAAGATGCAATGACATATGTACGTCATTACGGCCGTCCAGACCTGTTCATCACCTTCGCGTGCAATCCTAAGTGGATAGAAATTGTTCAACTGCTGCTTCCTGGCCAAATATCAAGTGATCGGCACGATATCACCGCACGTGTATTCAGGCAAAAAATCCGGTCGCTCATGCACTATATTGTTAGGCATCGTGTCTTTGGGGATACTCGATGTTGGATGTATTCCATTGAATGGCAAAAAAGACGCTTACCGCATGCGCACATTCTCATTTGTTTAGTCGAAAGAATACAGCTAGACCAAATTGATGACATCATATTTGCCGAGATTCCTGATCCCGAAACCGATCCAGACCTGCATGATGTCGTAATTACAAACATGATTAATGGACCGTGTGGCGCCATTAACCCACAATCACCGTGCATGGTCGACGGCAAGTGTTCCAAGCGTTATCCCCAAAAGTTGACTGTTGATACCATCACTGGCAAAGATGGCTATCGACCCTCTGATGATGGCGGTAGAACAATCACAGTCAAAGTGAAAGGAAATGATTTCGTGGTCGACAACTCTTGGGTTGTTCTTTCCAAAACATTCAGGGCGCATTGTAACGTGGAGTATTGCAATTCAATGAAGTCCATCAAGTACATCTGCAAATATGTCACGAGGGGCAGTGACATGGCGGCTTTTGGTCTTCAAGCTCCTGACCCAAATGATGAAATCACGCGCTATCAAACTGGTCGATACGTATGCTACAATGAGTCGATTTGGCGTATATTCTCATTTCCCATTCATGAACGCTATCCGAGTGTTACACATTTGGCAGTGCATCTGGAGAAAGGTCAACGAGTTTATTTCACCCCAGCAAATGCCGCTCAACGTGCCCAAAACCCACCAGCGACAACATTGACCAGTTTCTTCTCGATTTTCCAAAGTTACTTTACTCAGAGATGTCGCGTTATTACACTTGGAATACTTCATCGAAGACATTTCAACGTCGAAAGCAAGGTAATGTAGTTCCTGGTCATCCGGATATGCGTTCTACTGAAGCTCTTGGCCGTATTTATACAGTTCATCCGAAAAATGGTGAATGCTTTTACTTACGACTATTGCAGATGAATGTTCGTGGCCCGACATCATTTGAATCACTTCGAACTCTCAATGGTGTAGTGCTGCCAACATTTTGTGTTGCATGTCAGGAGCTCAATTTGCATTCAGGGAATCCCCATCTTGATATGAATAAAGAGATGCACAACCAGGCTTTGGTTTTGTAGAAGACATGTGTTACCTCATGTGCGGCAGTTTGTTAGCCAGGTTAGGAATGACATCGCCTGATCGTGGAGTAAACGACGCTTTCGAAAGAGAATTGCACCGTGAACGTGAATAAGACACAAATGCATTAAGCCAATTGGTTCGAACGAATATACCATTGTTGAATCCTCAACAAAAAGAAGTGTACGATACGGTGATGAAGGCAATTGATGATGGAAATGTCGGCATGATTTTCCTTGATGCGCCTGGTGGAACTGGAAAGACATTCCTCATATCATTGATTTTGGCTGCAGTTCGTGCAAGATCAGAAATTGCTGTAGCAGTTGCTTTTAATTGCCATTAAACCTGCAAGCGGTTGAAGAACCGACATGTAACATAGCGAAACATTCAGCAATGGCCAAAGTTTTAATAGCAAGCAAAATCATTATCTGGGGCGAATGCACAATGTCGCATAAACGCGCGTTAGAAGCTCTGAATCGCACTATGAAAGACGTGCGTAATGACGCAAGACATTTTGGGGGTGCATTGATTTTACTCTCAGGCGATTTCCGGCAAACCCTACCAGTAATACCACGATCGACCGCTGCCGATGAGATCAATGCTTGACTCAAATCATCACCATTGTGCCGTTATGTGTGGAAACTTCAGCTCACGACAAACATGCAAGTTGCATTGCTAAACGATCCATCTGCCGAACTGTTCGCCAATCAACTGCTAACTATCGGTAATAGTCATGTTCCTGTCGACGCATCGAATGGATTCATTTCGTTCCCGCCAAATTTTTGCAATGTCGTCTCAACGAAAGAGGAGCTCATCAACAAAGTGTTTCCGAACATCATTGCTAACCACAAAAAATACGATTGGTTGAGTGAAAGAGTAATTTTAGCAGCAAAGAACAAGGATGTGGATCCCTTAAACTTCAAGATTCAAAATGAAATCGTTGGGCACTGCATTCCTTCAAATCTATCGACTGTGTAACAAACGAAGACGAAGGAACCAACTACCCAACTGAGTTCTTGAATTCATTTGATGTGCCTGTCTTGCCACCGCACAATTTACAATTGAAGGTTGGTTCAGTCGTCATCATGCTCCGCAATCTCAACCAACCAAAATTATGCAACGGAACGCGTTTAGCGATCACAAAATTCATGGCCAATATTATTCACGCGAGACTGCGAGGAAGTTCTCATTCCGAGAATTCCAATGATCCCAACCGATATGCCATTCAAGTTTAAGCGAATCCAATTTCCAATTCGTCTCGCATTCGCCATGACAATTAATAAATCACAAGACCAATCACTGAGTGTTTGTGGCCTGAATCTGGAAAATGCATGTTTTTCACACGGACAACTATATGTCGCATGTTCCCGTGTCGGAAAGCCATCTGCTTTGATCGTTTTCGCACCTGACAACAAAACGAAAATAATCGGAGTGCTTAAATGAAATTACCTAAAAATAATTTATATGGCAAAACAACGTTTGCCGCGTCAGCTAGTAATAATATAAAAAATGACTAAAACTCATTCGCACCAAAATAAAAAAAAAACCTCAAAGTATTTCTACACATATGAGTAACAACAATTTATGACTCTCTTAATAGTAGACAAATTATTTGATAGAAGAAGAATAAAAGTGTAAATTTCGTATCGTGCGCTGAGAAACTGTTTCGTTATTGTCTGTTCTTGTAAGTGTTTTAGTATTAATGGTTTTTTGTAAAGGTAAATATACTCACATATATATATTACTAGCTGACCCCGCAGCCGTTGTCCTGCGTGAAATTATGTGTTTTGAAAAGAAAAAAAGTTGAAATTGTATTGTGTCGAAAATGATTTATTTTCTATTTTTCTACATTTTTTTAATGTAGCGCAACTTAATAAACATAATTTTTTGATTTCTGTTCTGGTGCGTAAATATACAGAGAAGATGGGTTTCCAACTCGTCAACACGCCACATACATATATCTGGCCGTGTGAAAACCATAGCATTTCCCGATTTCCTTGTGTCCTGTTAATTGTCAAGGCAAAGGCAATTTTCCCTGGAAATTGAATACGTTTGAATTGAAATCGCTGTCCCTTGTATTCGATAACTGCGTCATAATCAGTCGGGTTCCATTACACAGTTTTGGGCGCATGAAGATTGTGAAACATAATAATGACAGATCCAACTTTAAGACGCAAAAGATGCTGGGGCATACCAAGCCTCTCCAAAGAATTTGGAAATTCCTCTGGATAATTTACGTTTTCGTCTGCCTTGTCAAGACGATCGATCGATTTATATGAGCGCAAACCTCCCGGAATTTGACTTTGAATCTTCCAGTTTAAATCATTAACATCGGTAATTTTGGCAGCTAAAATTGATCGTGCACTCAAGCTATCGCAGTTACGATACTTTGACCAATGTTCGGATAAACATTCGTGATGAATTCATCTTCCTTTGAAGTGAATTGACAAAAGGGAGGTGAAATTGATATCAAACCACTGGAAGTATCAACCGAAATTTGCCCATTTCCAATTGGAAGCGAATATACGTACAATGTAGAATGTCGTCGACAATGTCATTTTTTTGGTATCCCATAATTAACGCGAATTTGAATGCTGATATGTCGAAAAGATCTTCGCGAAAAGTATGCGAACTTCAGTGGCATGCGAAGTAACTATCGCATTGTCCTTCGTCGGTTTCCAGTGATTATCATATTCCAGCAAATGCTACAACTGGCATGCTTCCCAAAATGTTGCACACACTGTACCATTCACAATACGTGATGACTTAAATGAAGTTGAACCGCGAGACGCACAACAGTCGGAAAACTTTTATGAATTGCAAAAGTAAATATCCTACAAAGCGCTTTATTGCAGTTCACATATCGACCCATTTGATACTGCTGATCTCATATCGTTCAAGGCCAATAACCGCTAAGTTGCTTTTTTT
Organism: Bactrocera neohumeralis; assembly: GCF_024586455.1. Lineage (NCBI taxonomy): Eukaryota > Metazoa > Arthropoda > Insecta > Diptera > Tephritidae > Bactrocera > Bactrocera neohumeralis. The sequence goes on along the minus strand of NW_026091810.1, from coordinate 1,542 downwards.
GGTGACGCACTTGCAAACGCATTTGATGGATTTCACCAATCTGCAATATTCAACATTGACATCAGTTTTGAATGTGAATTAGACAAAAGTGGCGAATATGGAACGATCCATGTGTTGTCAACTTCGATGTGTTGTTAGCGTCGATATTCAACCCTCTAAATGCTAAATTTTCTGCTATTGTCGTCTGGTGAGCGACGCCGATACAGTGAATATCCATCATTTCCCATTTCCGTTTCCGAAAGAAAAGCACATGAGTAGTGTTCCGTGCATTTATTGTCAGACATACAAACCAAAGTGGGATTGTAAGGTTCGCAAGGTCTTTGAACCATATTGGTTTCCACCACTTCGTATAATTCTGGATCTACCTCTGAATCAGGAAATTCCGCTGAATTCAGTAAATGGCTCTATGTTTGAATCTTTTGAAGCAAACATATAATTGTGACTGTCACATAATAGACAAAGAATTTGAAATAAAATAATATTGCGATTCAAAATTGCGATGTAAGCTATCTTATCAATAGACAAAATTCAATTTCTAAAAATTGTCCTCCCGCCCGTTTTAGATCACACCGCGATCGACCTTCAACCAAACGAAGAAGATTATCCGCATACGCACAACACCTACAAAGTGGCTCCAGCTGCCCAAGCAGAGAATTCATCATGAGATTCCAAATATATGAACCACAGATGAAACTCTGCGGGCAGCCACAAACCACCTCAATCTCCACACTTCCATTCATACCAACTTGAGAGGCGTTTCTGTCCGAAAAATAGTTCCGCCAAAGAGCAGCTTCCGGATAGCCAAGTTCCTCCAGTCGTTGCGTCACCTGATCCCAACTTAGGTAATCAAACGCCCCCTTAAAGTCAGCAAATATGCCAAGGACATATTTGTTGACATTATCCCTAACAGCATTCTGAACAAACATCCAAACATCCACTACTATGTATCTCACGGTACTCAAAGCAATAAGTTGATCAGCGCCCACAAATAAAAGGCACTACCAATTGTCTGTGTGAAACGGTAAACCTCTTCGTCATTCCCTAAACCCAAACTGCCTATCCGACCACATACCCCTCGTTAGCTCCTGAAGTCGTTCCACCATTACCCTTTCCAGCACTTTTCCAAGTACTGGAAGGAGACTGATGCCTCAATAAAAGCGAGGATCGTTCAGGAGAGGCAGCCATAGCTTTTTTACACTCACATCCATCCCAGACGCACTTATCATAAATAGCCTCCAGGTATTCAGGATTGAACTTCCACAAGCTTTTGCATATCTCTCTGTTCAAACCATCAAAACCTGGGGTCTGATTAGACCCAACCAAGGCAAAGGCGTACCCCAACTCCCCATCATCTAATGGAGGGACAGGTACCTCCTGTGCTTGAACGCACCTAACAGAACCCCCGCACACTCTCTCCACGACGATAACAGAGTGTCACCGACGCGAAGAGAGGTGATATCCGGACTTCTAAGATACCGACAGATACTATAGACCTGACCCCAGGGGTCGTTCCTATTTTCCCGAACAAAACTTCTCCACTTA
>NW_026091809.1:0-8763 GCF_024586455.1 Bactrocera neohumeralis | reverse complement strand
CAACGACTTGCCATTCTATTGATGATCGAGGACGATCATGCTTAAAAGGAAGAGTTAACACAACAGCTCATAAAAGCTATGCCAATTGACAAAAACAAATTGGCTAAAATAGTTACCCAACTTTGCACGCGCATCCGCATAAACTGCTGACACCAAATAAATTTGGAGCGCTTCGATCAACGAACCTTACTACTGCAATTCGGCAATTCTTGGAAAGCTGAGATCGCTGGGAACAATAAATAATAAACAGGGTAATTCGGCAAATCAACAAATATTGCACATGCAAGTGCAACGTGACTTGTGTGCAGAAATAGGTTTCATTAAAGTTAAGAATATTATTGTAATTTAGATTTCATTCGTTTGTAAAAGAAGACGGTCAATAAAGAATAAAGACAGTGGACGCGAGTCCACTTGTTTTTTAAAAAATGAAAATTATAAAAATATAATTTAACTTGTATAAGTGATAAAATCATGATTTGATTTTCTGAACGCGCACATGCGTATACATATGAGCAAATAATAAGATTAATATGATAGCCGATATATGTATGTATGTATTTATTATTAATAATAAAAATATTTTAAACAATATTAACTTTTTATTTATTTAATAATAGAAAAATTTGTTTTCTTATCGGTCACCACGCTCAAAAAGTGTAACTTGAATTAATATCAAAGAAAAAGAAATACTGCATGAATAAAATAAATAAATAATTATAATTGCATAAGTTGATATATAATGCTATGCAATAGCTTTACCGCGGCAGTCCCCGAGTGCCACACGTTTTTTTCAAATTCTTTGTCTATTATTTAGCAGTGACAATTGTCCGTTAGCTCCAAAAGATTCTGAAATAAAATAATATTGCCATTGAAAATTGAGATGTAAGCTATCCTATCAATAGACAAATAATTTGCAACAAAATATTCTATTATTCTTACTTTTTAAATTTTTTTGATGATAGGATAACCAGTCACGTCTTACTTAGACTGAAGTGTAAATTAAATTTATATTGTAGTGAAGATAATACAGTAAAATTATTCTGGCTTTTAAATAATTAGTGCTTGGTTATTGTTTACTCACTTGCTTGGATTCCACGACACTTGCTGCGGTTGTGTATCTCACACTGGTGTCCCCACCGTTCACTGCACCGATTTCGAGGATCCTTTTCCAGACGTCAAATTATTTCAATTAAACACCTTTGACTTGTTTCCAAACAACTCTTCAGATTTCCGCAAAACACTTTTGATTACTTCAATAGAGCACTTTCAGTTAACTCCGCTAAACTCCCTATTGACCTCAATTAAACACTTTGAGTTTATTTAGTAAAAACCAGTTGTAATTGTTTTTAAACCACTTTTGAACGTATGTATGTATGTAGTGAAAATATCAGAAAGCACTTTTGCGCGTATGTATGTATTTAAGAAAATTATCAGCAAACACTTTTGAACGTATGTATGTATGTGGAAATATCAGAGAACACCTTTCAACGTTTGTATGTGAAAATATCAGAGAACCCTTTAGAACGTTTGTATGGGAAAATATCAGCAAGCACTTTTGCACGTTTGTATTTAAATATCAGAAAACACTTTTGAACGTTTGTATGTATTTAGGAAAATTATCAGCAAACACTTTTGAACGTATGTATGTATGTGGAAATATCAGAAAACACCTTTGAACGTTTGTATGTGAAAATATCAGAAATCACTTTTGCACGTTTGTATTGAAATATCAGAAAACACTTTTGAACGTTTGTATGTATTTAGGAAAATTATCACCAAACACTTTTGAACGTATGTATGTGGAAATATCAGCAAGCACTTTTGCACGTTTGTATTTAAATATCAGAAAACACTTTTGAACGTTTGTATGTAAAAAAATCAGAGAACACTTTTGCACGTTTGTATTTAAATATCAGAAGGCACTTTTGACCGTTTGTATTTAGAAACAAGTAAGGAAGGGCTAAGTTCGGGTGTCACCGAACATTTTATACTCTCGCATGATAAAGTGATATTCGAGATTTCATTATCCGTCATTTACATATTTTTCAAATACCGTATTTTTTGTAAAGTTTATTCCGCTATCATCATTGGTTCCTAATGTTTATACTCGTATTATACAGAAAAAGGCATCAGATGGAATTCAAAATAGCGTTATATTGGAAGAAAAACCGATTTCACCCATATTTCGTACATGTCATCAGGGTGTTAAGAAAATATTATATACCGAATTTCATTGAAATCGGTCTAGTAGTTCCTGAGATATGGTTTTTGGTCCATAAGTGGGCGAGACCACGCCCATTTTCAATTTTTAAAAAACGCCTGGGTGCAGCTTCCTTCTGCAATTTCTTCCGTAAAATTTTGTGTTTCTGACGTTTTTTGTTAGTCCTTTAACGCACTTTTAGTGATTTTCAACATAACCTTTGTATGGGAGGTGGGCGTGGTTATTATCCGATTTCTTCCATTTTGAACTGTATATGGAAGTGCCTGAAGAAAACGACTCTGTAGAGTTTGGTTGAAATAGCTATAGTAGTTTCCGAGATATGTACAAAAAACTTAGTAGGGGACGGGGCCACGCCCACTTTTCCAAAAAAAAATTACGTCCAAATATGCCCTCCTAATGCGATCCTTTGAAATTTTACTTTAATATCTTTATTTATGGCTTAGTTATGACACTTTATAGGTTTTCGGTTTCCGCCATTTTGTGGGCGTGGCAGTTGGCCGATTTTGCCCATCTTCGAACTTAACCTTCTTATGGAGCCAAGAAATATGTGTACCAAGTTTCATCAAGATATCTCAATTTTTACTCAAGTTACAGCTTGCAACGGACAGACAGACATCCGGATTTCAACTCTACTCGTCACCCTGATCACTTTGATATATATAACCCTATATCTGACTCTTTTAGTTTTAGGACTTACAAACAACCGTGAACAAAACTGCTCTCCTTATTTGTATTAACGTGTGTTGGTCTCTTTTGCGGATGTATGTTGTCACTACGAACGGGAATCGAAGAAAAAGGCCGTGCTCGTTACTGCTGATCTTTTTAAGGGCTGCTGAGTGGCGCATACGCTGTATAACGGCTTAACGGTACGATGTTGTCATGTGTTTTGTCTTCATGTGTGATGTATTCGTGCCTTGTCTTCATGTGTGGAACACGATGTCGTGAATTATCGTCCAGGGACGTGTGTTGAGGGGGGGGAGCTAACTCATCTAGCCATCCCGGCCCCCCTAGGCGAATATTAGCCTAGCAGTCGCTGTAGTTGCTGCAGCGTGGCAACAACACTACTGAGGCCAGTGGAGCGGGGGTATAACGACCGAGGCTGTCGACGCCGTGATGATGCCTCATTTCGCCTTCATATGGTTGGAGGAGGGGCTATTAGCCTCGACTGATCTGCTGCGATCTGCCCGCGGAGCGTTGGCGCATGGCGGCCCGTTTTGGGGTGCGATGCAGCATAGTGTGGTGTGGCCGGTTGCACAGTTGGCAGAGGGTGACTGACGTACACTCCTGTGTGTGGTGTACCGTCGCCAACAACTTAGGCAGTGTCCGTGAGCCAGAGCAACCTTCTGGCGTTGTAAGGGCTGCATGCCACGGAAAATGCTGCAGTGCTGTAGCCGATGAGAGCGCCGACACAGGGGACATCGGCTGCGCGGAGGCTCCGCGGCTGGTGTTGAGGGGGTGGTAGTGGTCGCGTACCACTACGAGGAGCGGTTGCAGGAGGCCTTGCCGCTGGGCTTCGTGGCTCCGAAGCTGCCCCCGGGCGTGGCACAGTAATGGTGGACCTCACTGTTGGCGTTGGCACGCTGGGCATATCCACCTCCATATCGATCTGTATAAAGAATCTATATATATAAAATAAAGTGGCAAAACTTCCTGTCCGCATACTCCTCCTAGACGGCTTGCCCGATTTCAATGAAATTTTCAGGGGTGATTGGGGTCTGTTTGAAGGGTGCACATAAGAAATTTAATGTGTGTATCATTGCACGTTTTGCAAAAAAAAAAAAACAAAAAAAAAACACCTGGCGGATGTTTACAATTAATAAAAAACATTGACATCGCATATTGATCGTTTTTGCCTGTCATTCGTTCTTTCTATGGATGACTGTCAAGCTAACAAGACATACAGAGTGTATCAAAAAAAAATGTTTCAACATTGTGTGTATTTTCTCAGATTTCAACGTGATTAACATTCTGCGTACAACACAAAGCAAGTGAGTATTGTTGTTGTTTCATATGTGATGCCATGCAGATCGATTGTCGCTTGAAAATGCGCGTGTGTGTAAAAAGTGTTTCAACATTGTGTGTTTTTTCCAGATTTCATTCCATCGATTTGCTACATTTATTCGAACCGATTTTGTGTTTTTCTGCTGACCGTGCAACACACACAAAGGAAGTGAGTATTGCTATTGTTTCGTAAGTGCTTCCATGCGGTTCGCAAATACACTGTTGGTGGGTCTTATTGCATATGCGTGTGTGGGTAAAATACATAGTTTAAGATGTAGTTTTAGGTTAATTTTTCCATTTTTATTTATGTACTTCAAATATGGATATTTTTATTTATATACTTCAAATATGCATACTCTAGCATGACCACCGGGGACAACACTAACTACCTTTTTCGAGTTGTGTGAAACGATGAATTTGCAAGAACATTGCTATATTCCGAAATAACACAATATTTCACTTGGAATCCATCATAGAAAACATTTCAACGACGAAAGCAAGGGGAGCGTGTTGACGGTTATCCAAATATCCGTAAAACCGATGCAATGAGACGCATTTACACCATCCATACGAACAACGCCGAATGTTTTTATTTGCGTCTGCTATTAGTCAACGTGCGCGGATCAAGATCATTTGATGATTTGAAAACTGTTGACGGTCAGTTGTGTGCGACGTATCGTGAAGCATGTCAGCGATTGCATTTGTTAGAAGATGATATGCTTTGGTACACCACACTTCATGACGCATCACTCACATCTCATCCAAAACAAATCCACCTACTATTCGCCATAATAATATCTACATGCCTTCCGTCAAATCCGCAATAACTGTGGAATAAGTACAAAGACTGCATGACCGAGGACTTATTAATTTGGGTAAAATTTAGAATAGCATCCCCGGATTTCGCGCCGCGCTCCAAAATAATAACCATGGCAACCCTTTTCTTATTGTGCAAATGCAGAGAATTGTAACTAAAATAAAATAATTAAAATAAAGCTTTATTTACAATAAATATTAAAAAAATTAATATACAGAAACGTTATAGTGAAGTGTTAGTAAGTGAAAAGTGCACAATATAAGTGAAAAAGTTACTCACAATACACAAATTATCAATGTAAAAGTTGTCAATTTTTCAACTTTAAATGCAAATATCTTTAAAACTATAAGTCAGCGGCAACTATATATATATATATTTTTTCGTGATCTGGAGAACGTCACCTTTCCAGTGATACCCATTTTATTCCCGAAATCCGGGGATGCTATTCTAAATCCCAGCCATTAATTTTGTTGGATTCTACTTTCTTGATGCGCCCGGTGGTACAGGGAAGACGTTTCTGATCTCTTTGATTCTTGCTACTATACGGTCACAGCAGAAAATTGCGCTGACAATTGCTTCGTCAGGCATCGCTGCTACTCTACTTGATGGCGGCCGAACAGCACATTCTGCGTTGAAATTACCGTTGAACATCCAAGTCGTTGAAACACCAACGTGCAACATATCGATGAATTCAACAATGGCAAAAGTTTTGCGAGGAGCTGGAATAGTTCTATGGGATGAGTGCCTGATGGCTAACAAAAAGTCATTAGAAGCATTCAATAGAACAATGCAAGATTTACGCCAAAAGCAACAAATTTTTGGCGGAGCATTAGTCTTATTATCGATCAACTCCTGCCGACGAAATAAACGTATGTTTAAAATCGTCAGTTTTGTGGAGACATGTTCAAAGGCTGACTCTTACCATCAACATGCGAGTCCAATTGCAAAATGATCGATCCGCAGCGGCGTTTTCGAAGCAGTTGTTGGACATTGGCGAAGGCAAAATACCAATCGATGATACCGGTTTGATCACATTGCCGAACAACTTTTGTACACTTTTACAATCGAAAGAAGAATTGATTGAAAGTGTATTTCCGAATATTGTTCAACACTATCAACGCCATGATTATTTAAGTGAACGCGCAATATTGGCACCGAAAAATGTACACGTCAACAAAATCAATTTTGCCATTCAAGAAAAACTGCCAGGAGAAGGTACAACATATATGTACATCGATTGATAGCGTTTTAAATCAAGATGAAGTAGTCAATTATCCAACTGAATTCTTGAATTCTTTGAATCCCCCCGGTCTGCCACCGCATCGTTTGGTCCTGAAAGTCGGTTCACCCATTATACTTCTACGAAATCTGAAGCCACCGACTTTGTGTAATGGCACAAGACTTTCAGTCAAAAAATTGTGGCCAAATTTGATTGAAGCAACAATACTAAATGGCAAGGCAGCAGGTGAAGTTGTACTCTTACCACGCATTCCCATGATTCCAACGGACATGCCGTTTGAATTTAAGCGCTTGCAGTTCCCAGTACGTCTTGCCTTTGCGATGACCATCAACAAATCGCAAACCCCCACCGTGGGGTTTGTATCTGTGAGATATCGTTTAGGTTGCTCGCGAACTGTGACCACTTTTCTAAACGAAGTGGTTTTACTTGTTCGTCCCAATCGGTCCCATCTAGCCATAATGCTTGTATCAGGATTTTAGCTTATATCATAATTGGCGAAAGCCATCCTGCGGGGTCGAAAAGCTTTGCCACATAGGATAGAATTTGGCGTTTTGTGATGGCGGATAATGTAGATATTGACTCGGTAGTGTATGAAAACTGGTCAGATATCGCATTCCATTGAATCCCCAAAGTCTTTGTTGTGCTTTCCTTTTCGAATTTAAGGAAATTAGTATCCAACAAGTCTTCTTTCGGTACATGTTTTACTATATCGGAATGATTAGCAGTAATCTTTTTCAGTGGAAACCCTGCGGTTTTCAGGGCTCTTATAACCTGTGATAAGGATTCGTATGCTTGTGGAAGACTGTGACTTCAGGACAAAATGTCGTCAACATACGTTTGCGTTTTTAACACCTGGGTTGCCAGAGGAAATTCTGATTTGGTGTTCTCTGCCAATTCGTGCAATGTTCGAATGGCTAAGTATGGAGCACAGTTGACGCCAAAGGTAACTGTTTTTAACTTAAAGTAGCGTAGTGGACTATGTAGTGGGTGATTTCCTGAAAATAATTCGTTGAAAATCCTCATCGTCTTTATGTACGACTATTTGTCTATACATTTTCTCGACATCCCCGTTGAATACGTATTTGAAGATACGCCAATTTAAGATAAGCAACATTAGGTCTGGCTGAAGCGTGGGTCCCGTAAATAAAATGCCATTTAGGGAATTTCCCGAACTAGTGGATTTTGACGCATTGAAGACAACTCTCACCTTTGTGGTTTTTTGTCTGGTTTTTCAACTGCATGATGGGGCAAATAAAACGAGAAGTATTTACTTTGTATTATTTTTTCGCCAGCGGTGACTTCCTCCATATGGTCTAAATGGAGGTATTCTTCTACGACCCTATCATATTCTGCTTTCAGCTCGCCTTTTTTTGTAGGTTTTTTTCCATACTTAAAAACTGTTGGATAGCAGAGGTGCGGGAATGACCGAAAGCGAGTGTGCGGGGAAATTCTGGCTTCCGTGGTAGTCGTACGACGTACCGGCCATCTTCTGATCGATTAGTTGTGGTTTTATAAAAATCCTCACAATACCGATCTTCAGGAGTTGTGATTGATACGGGGGGGAATTCCTCTAACTCCCAAAATTTTCTTAATTGCGAATTGAGGTATTCGTTAGAGATTTCCTGAACCTGAGTTGTCATCGTGGCAACTGGTTCCGCAACTAGTCCACTTAGGACCTATCCGAAAATGGTATTTTGCGCCAGAAGTGTCTTTGTAATTTTCTCGATACCTTCGAGTATTATCTGTGGTATGAGATCGCTGCCTAATAGAAGATCTATTTGAGCGGGAGTGTTGCAGTTGGGGTCTGCTAACTTAAGGTGTGAAACCTTTTGCCAATGCTTGCTATTTATATGATAGCTTGGAAGCATGTTTGTTAATTGCGGTAAGACAATAGCTTCTGCTTGTATGCGCTTATCCGTTTTAGGGGAAAAGAGGGTAATGGGGCAAATTTTATTTGAGTTTTGAACAACTCTTCCGCCCATTCCCGTGATTTCAAAATTGGCCAGTTTTGTTGGCAACTGTAGCCTGTTTTGTGCCCGAGACGCTATGGAAGATCGTTGTGATCCTTGGTCTATTAGGGCTCTGAGCTTAACCCCAACAACCCATATGTCTGACGGACACACTTGTAACTTTATTTTTCATATAAAAGCTAAAGTATATTTTCGCCAAATGTGTAATTTTTTTTTCTATTTTATCCGCAAGGTTTAAGAACCGAAACGTCTAATTAAAAACAGGTTTCACATGAATAGTTTAAAATTGATAAACAGTATACCAAAATTGTAGCATATCAACCCACATGCCTCAATGGACAGCTATAAGATTTCGAATGATTTGAGAATGAAGGAGGGTTCTTCAAGCATATCTATTTTGCACCATATGGCAGCTTGGAGGCAAATACAACCTTTTGATTTGAATTTGAAAGATAATCGGAGCAATAATAGGGACCAAAGGAAACCGACGGAAACCAACATTCCTCCACATTTA
>NW_026091808.1:0-5262 GCF_024586455.1 Bactrocera neohumeralis | reverse complement strand
AAGGCAAAAGCCAAACGTGCATTTGGAAAATTCGAAAATTTTTATATTCAGGATAAATTGTTTTTCTTTATATACACATTTGCAGCATAGAGTTTTCTTGTATTTACACATTTAGCAGTCGATATTGAGTTGCTTCAAATCATTAACATCAAATATTTAAGTTAATTAACCTTCTTCATCTTGCTGAGGTTGACATAAAGCCATAACGGCAGTGCATTTGGAAGAATTCGACAATCTTATATTCAGGTATAAAGTCGATTTTCTTGTATTTACACATTTAATTAACCTCCTTCATCTTGCCGAAGTTGACATAAAAAGCCATAACGGCAGTGCATTTTGAAAAAAATCCAGAATTTTACCTTTAGGTAAAAACCGATTTTCTTGAATGTACGCATTTAGAAATCCATATCGAGTTGCTTCAAATCATTAGCATCAAACATTTAAGTTAACTAACCTTCTTCATCTTACTGAGGTTGACATAAAGCCATAACGGCAGTGCATTTGGAAGAATTCGACAATCTTATATTCAGGTATAAAGTCGATTTGCTTGTATATACACGTTTAGCAGTCGATATTGAGTTGCTTCAAGTCATTAACATCAGATATTTAAGTTAATTAACCTTCTTTATCTTGCTGAGGTTGACATAAAGCCATAACGGCAGTGCATTTGGAAGAATTCGACAATCTTATATTCAGGTATAAAGTCGATTTGCTTGTATTTACACATTTAGCAGTCGATATTGAGTTGCTTCAAATCATGAACATCAAATATTTAAGTTAATTAACCTTCTTCATCTTGCTGAGGTTGGCATAAAGCCATAACGGCAGTGCATTTGGAAGAATTCGACAATCTTATATTCAGGCATAAAGTCGATTTTCTTGTATTTACACATTGAGCAGTCGATATTGAGTTGCTTCAAATCATTAACATCAAATATTTAAGATAAGTAACATTCTTCATCTTGCTGAAGTTGGCATAAAGCCATAACGGCAGTGCATTTGGAAGAATTCGACAATCTTATATTCAGGTATAAAGTCGATTTGCTTGTATTTACACATTTAGCAGTCGATATTGATTTGCTTCAAATCATTAACATCAAATATTTAAGATAATTAACCTTCTTCATCTTGCTGAGGTTGGCATAAAGCCATAACGGCAGTGCATTTGGAAGAATTCGACAATCTTATATTCAGGTATAAAGTCGATTTTCTTGTATATACACATTTAGCAGTCGATATTGAGTTGCTTCAAATCATTAACATCAAATATTTAAGTTAATTAACCTTCTTCATTTTACTGAAGTTGACATAAAGCCATAACGGCAGTGCATTTGGAAGAATTCGACAATTTTATATTCAGGTATAAAGTCGATTTTCTTGTATATACACATTAAGCAGTCGATATTGAGTTGCTTTAAATCATTAACAAATTAGCCTTCTTTATTTTACTGAAGTTGACATAAAGCCATAACGGCAGTGCATTTGGAAGAATTCGACAATCTTATATTCAGGTATAAAGTCGATTTTCTTGTATATACACATTTAGCAGTCGATATTGAGTTGCTTCAAATCATTAACATCAAATATTTAAGTTAATTAACCTTCTTCATCTTGCTGAGGTTGACATAAAGCCATAACGGCAGTGCATTTGGAAGAATTCGACAATCTTATATTCAGGTATAAAGTCGATTTTCTTGTATATACACATTTAGCAGTCGATATTGAGTTGCTTCAAATCATTAACATCAAATATTTAAGTTAATTAACCTTCTTCATCTTGCTGAAGTTGGCATAAAGCCATAACGGCAGTGCATTTGGAAGAATTCGACAATCTTATATTCAGGTATAAAGTCGATTTGCTTGTATATACACATTTAGCAGTCGATATTGAGTTGCTTCAAATCATTAACATCAAATATTTAAGTTAATTAACCTTCTTCATCTTGCTGAAGTTGACATAAAGGCATAACGGCAGTGCATTTGGAAGAATTCGACAATCTTATATTCAGGTATAAAGTAGATTTTTTTGTATTTACACATTTAGCAGTCGATATTGAGTTGCTTCAAATCATTAACATCAAATATTTAAGTTAATTAACCTTCTTCATCTTACTGAAGTTGATATAAAGCCATAACGGCAGTGCATTTGGAAGAATTCGACAATCTTATATTCAGGTATAAAGTCGATTTTCTTGTATTTACACATTTAGCAGTCGATATTGAGTTGCTTCAAATCATTAACATCAAATATTTAAGTTAATTAACCTTCTTCATCTTGCTGAGGTTGGCATAAAGCCATAACGGCAGTGCATTTGGAAGAATTCGACAATTTTATATTCAGGTATAAAGTCGATTTTCTTGTATTTACACATTTAGCAGTCGATATTGAGTTGCTTCAAATCATTAACATCAAATATTTAAGTTAATTAACCTTCTTCATCTTGCTGAGGTTGGCATAAAGCCATAACGGCAGTGCATTTGGAAGAATTCGACAATTTTATATTCAGGTATAAAGTCGATTTTCTTGTATATACACATTTAGAATGCGATATTGAGTTGCTTCAAATCATTAACATCAAATATTTAAGTTAATTAACCTTCTTCATCTTGCTGAAGTTGACATAAAGCCATAACGTAACGGCAGTGCATTTGGAAGAATTCGACAATCTTATATTCAGGTATAAAGTCGATTTTCTTGTATTACACATTTAGCAGTCGATATTGAGTTGCTTCAAATCATTAACATCAAATATTTAAGATAAGTAACCTTCTTCATCTTGCTGAGGTTGACATAAAGCCATAACGGCAGTGCATTTGGAAGAATTCGACAATCTTATATTCAGGTATAAAGTCGATTTGCTTGTATATACACGTTTAGCAGTCGATATTGAGTTGCTTCAAATCATTAACATCAAATATTTAAGTTAATTAACCTTCTTCATCTTGCTGAGGTTGACATAAAGCCATAACGGCAGTGCATTTGGAAGAATTCGACAATCTTATATTCAGGTATAAAGTCGATTTTCTTGTATATACACATTAAGCAGTCGATATTGAGTTGCTTTAAATCATTAACATCAATTTTTTAAGGTCATTAACCTTCTTCATCTTGCTGAGGTTGACATAAAGCCATAACGGCAGTGCATTTGGAAGAATTCGACAATTTTATATTCAGGTATAAAGTCGATTTTCTTGTATATACACATTTAGCAGTCGATATTGAGCTGCTTCAAATCATTAACATCAAATATTTAAGTTAATTAACCTTCTTCATCTTGCTGAGGTTGACATAAAGCCATAACGGCAGTGCATTTGGAAGAATTCGACAATCTTATATTCAGGTATAAAGTCGATTTGCTTGTATATACACATTTAGCAGTCGATATTGAGTTGCTTCAAATCATTAACATCAAATATTTAAGTTAATTAACCTTCTTCATCTTGCTGAAGTTGACATAAAGCCATAACGGCAGTGCATTTGGAAGAATTCGACAATCTTATATTCAGGTATAAAGTCGATTTTCTTGTATATACACATTTAGCAGTCGATATTGAGTTGCTTCAAATCATTAACATCAAATATTTAAGTAAATTAACCTTCTTCATTTTACTGAAGTTGACATAAAGCCATGACGGCAGTGCATTTGGAAGAATTCGACAATCTTATATTCAGGTATAAAGTCGATTTTCTTGTATATACACATTTAGCAGTCGATATTGAGTTGCTTCAAATCATTAACATCAAATATTTAAGTAAATTAACCTTCTTCATTTTACTGAAGTTGACATAAAGCCATAACGGCAGTGCATTTGGAAGAATTCGACAATCTTATATTCAGGTATAAAGTCGATTTTCTTGTATATACACATTTAGCAGTCGATATTGAGTTGCTTCAAATCATTAACATCAAATATTTAAGTTAATTAACCTTCTTCATCTTGCTGAGGTTGACATAAAGCCATAACGGCAGTGCATTTGGAAGAATTCGACAATCTTATATTCAGGTATAAAGTCGATTTTCTTGTATATACACATTTAGCAGTCGATATTGAGTTGCTTCAAATCATTAACATCAAATATTTAAGTTAATTAACCTTCTTCATTTTACTGAGGTTGACATAAAGCCATAACGGCAGTGCATTTGGAAGAATTCGACAATCTTATATTCAGGTATAAAGTCGATTTTCTTGTATATACACATTTAGCAGTCGATATTGAGTTGCTTCAAATCATTAACATCAAATATTTAAGTAAATTAACCTTCTTCATCTTACTGAAGTTGACATAAAGCCATAACGGCAGTGCATTTGGAAGAATTCGACAATCTTATATTCAGGTATAAAGTCGATTTTCTTGTATATACACATTTAGCAGTCGATATTGAGTTGCTTCAAATCATTAACATCAGATATTTAAGTTAATTAACCTTCTTCATCTTGCTGAGGTTGACATAAAGCCATAACGGCAGTGCATTTGGAAGAATTCGACAATCTTATATTCAGGTATAAAGTCGATTTGCTTGTATATACACATTTAGCAGTCGATATTGAGTTGCTTCAAATCATTAACATCAAATATTTAAGTTAATTAACCTTCTTCATCTTGCTGAGGTTGACATAAAGCCATAACGGCAGTGCATTTGGAAGAATTCGACAATCTTATATTCAGGTATAAAGTCGATTTGCTTGTATATACACGTTTAGCAGTCGATATTGAGTTGCTTCAAATCATTAACATCAAATATTTAAGTTAATTAACCTTCTTCATTTTGCTGAGGTTGACATAAAGCCATAACGGCAGTGCATTTGGAAGAATTCGACAATCTTATATTCAGGTATAAAGTCGATTTGCTTGTATTTACACATTTAGCAGTCGATATTGAGTTGCCTCAAATCATGAACATCAAATATTTAAGATAATTAACCTTCCTTATCTTGCTGAGGTTGGCATAAAGCCATAACGGCAGTGCATTTGGAAGAATTCGACAATTTTATATTCAGGTATAAAGTCGATTTTCTTGTATATACACATTTAGCAGTCGATATTGAGTTGCTTAAAATCATTAACATCAAATATTTAAGTTAATTAACCTTCTTTATTTTACTGAAGTTGACATAAAGCCATAACGGCAGTGCATTTGGAAGAATTCGACAATTTTATATTCAGGTATAAAGTCGATTTTCTTGTATATACACATTTAGCAGTCGATATTGAGTTGCTTCAAATCATTAACATCAGATATTTAAGTTAATTAACCTTCT
>NW_026091807.1:0-19755 GCF_024586455.1 Bactrocera neohumeralis | reverse complement strand
TAAATTAAATCACGATAAGAACAACTTTGTATCACTAGCGATCATCTTATACCTGATTTGTTTATGAACGTTCGTATCAGCAGAAAATACCCAAAGTGATGCAAACTCATGCTTCAATGATTGAAATGATCGACAGCGTTCGGTTTGTATTTCATACCCTAAACACTGATTTTCTCTAGTGCACTTCTGTTCTATTTCTATTTGTATACATGTATGTATGTATATATATATAAGTATGCTATATGTAAAAGGGAAATTCCATCGAGTACATACATACCTACAACAAATGTATGTATGTACATATGTACGTATTCGATGCAATTTGCATTGTTTACGCTTCGAAAATTTATAACACGCGCACACATGATTCAAATTAGTGACATGATACGATTGCAACCGAAGCCAGCCATACGTTTACACGATCGTGATTGCCGAAGAACAGATTGTTCGTGTTGCATCAGGTCAGTTGACGCTGGCAGATACACGAATTGATTAACAATGTTGTCTATGCTGAACTGAATTGATTTGATTGTGTTTTGGCACGACTGATTGTTCTGATTTTATCATACTCGTTGCAGCTCTCTGGTATGTACCATGCAAAAAAGGACCATCTGTTTAGACTGGTATTGACCGCTACGTAAATGTAAAAAGGAAATCGAGTCCAATTAAATCAGCGGTCAATAACAAAAAGTGGCAGAAAGCCAGAAATCCTAAATGGCAACAGATTTGCCTTGCTGAGCAAGGAGACTAACGATGATTCAAAGGGTACTACCGCAGTCATGAATGCCAAACCCCTCCAATTTATTTGCGGGAGCGTAGCTCAAATGCACTTGTCTCCAAACTAAGCAATTTAATAGGCACAAACAATTTTCATATTGTGCCCTTGGAAAAAGGTAACATAGATTAAACAAAAATTCAAACATACACTGAAAAAAGTTTCATGAATATTGTAGAGTACTTTTCAAACAGGCCTAGTTGTTGTCATAAAAGGTATAGAGTCTTCGGTAGACTCTAACGATGTGAAAAAAGCACTGGAAGAAGGTGGTTTTAGTTTTAAATTAGTAGTAAATATTTTTAACAGAAACAAAGTCACACAACCAATGTTCAAAATAGAATTGACGCCAAATTCGAACCAACTAAAGTAAAATGAAACACATCCAATTTACAATCTAAAATATCTGTACAGTACAATGTATAAACTGCCAAGAGTATGGACACACGAAAGCATATTGCACTCTACCCACTGTCTGTGTGGTATGTGGTGATCTACATCCTACTTCAAAATGTACTCTTAGAAAAGCGGATTTAAATAAAAAATGCTGCAATTCTGGAGGAAATTGCACTGCTAACAACAGAGGTTGCCCGGTATATAAAGATTTGAAATCGAAGTTGTCACACGGCATTCAAGCACGTCGTAAAAAAATGCTGAATATTCCTCCTAATGAAAATATTGAAATCCCCGTCCATATTTCAAAACCAAATCTTAAGGACAATGCTACACAAGGGAGCTATGCAAACGTGGTGAAAGGCAATACTGCACAAATGCAATTGCCCCAAAACCAACCAAATGGAAGCGTTGAAACAATGATTTGCAAACTTGCCCAATGTATGACACAATTTATGGCTTAAATGCAAAATATGATTCAAGAGATAATCAAATCACAAAATCAAATGTTGCAAACTTTTTTAAGTAAAAAATTAGTGTTGTGAACATTTGTTTATGGAATGCTAACGGTGTTAACCGACATAAATTGGAACTTATTAGATTTCTGGATGAAAATAATATTGCTGTAATGCTTTTGTCAGGAACTCATCTTACGAACAAAAACAATTTATACCGAGATTTAGAATATATGTTACAAATCACCTAGATGGAAAGGCGCATGAAGGAACAGCAGTGTTGGTTAGAAAACGGTTAGAATCTTATGCCGCAGCGCAATTACAAGCTACAACAATAACTATAAAAAATCGCTGCGGGGACTTAAACCTGTCAGCTATGTATATAGTGCCCATAAATATTGAGCACAAAATAAATACAGGAAGAGATATTGGCGAAAGCATAAGAGAACTCAATGATATAATAACTAACGCAGCTGTCTTGGCAACACCAAACAAAAGCTATAATCCGCTTGGTTTCAGAAAAATCTCGAATGGAGAAATAGAAAAGATTGTAAATGAAAAAAGGCCTGCAAGGCGTGAATGGCAGAAAAATACCTCCCCTTCCACTCAGCTTCAAATGAAATCTTATGCACGTAAATTAAAAAAAAAGCGCTTAAACGTGAGGAAGAATTCAATACCGAAATGTATATAAAGAAGCTGTGTCCAAATTCAAGCAAGCAAAATTCCCTTTGAAAAGCCCAAAAGTCCCTGAAGCCACCAACTAACTCCAACATGCCTATACGAGACACAAGTGGAAATTGGGCTCGAAGTGACGAGGAAAAGGCCAATTCTTTTGCAAATCACCTAGAAAATATATTTCAACCAAATCGCCCAAAGAACAACTTTAAGCTGTTCAGCGTACCCAACACAGTTAACGAGTCACTCGAGTCTTTTAAGACTTCATCTACTGAAATTATTAGAATAATAAAAGAACCTAACCCAAAAAAGTCACTAGGACATGATAATATTACCCCAAAAATGCTAATTGAGTTACCAAATATTGCCGTAGAAGTGCTCTCTTTGTTCTTTACTGCACTTTTTAATCTCGGATACTATCCTAATTCTTGAAAAGAGTCGCAGATTATATTGATAGATAAACCTGGGAAAGACTTATTACAGCCGTCTTCATACAGACCAATCAGTCTTATACCCTGTCTTTCTAAAATATTTGAAAAAGTGTTCCTATCAAAGATGTCTAGTTTCCTCCACGAAAATAATATAATACGAGTACCTACGCACCAATTCGGGTTTTGTGAAAAACATAGCACGATAGAGCAAGTAAATAGAATTACTAACGACATAAGGAAAGCATTTGAGCACAAAGAGTACTGTTCAGCTATATTTCTAGACGTGGCTCAGGCGTTTGATAAGGTGTGGCATGAACGCCTTTTATATAAGATTGAAACCATTCTACCTTTAAAACTGTATAAAACATTGGAGTCTTATTTAAAAGATAGACAATTTTTGGTAAAAGTGGGAGATTTCATATCTGCTGAACGACAGATAAGAGCTGGGGTACCACAGGGCAGCGTTTTAGGCCCAACTCTATATATCATATATACAGCAGATCTTCCAACAGCTAACAAACTTCAACTTTTGCGGATGACACAGCTATAGTGTGCCATAACAACTGCCACATTTTAGCATCAAGAATAGTAGCGGAACATTTAAGGTTTGTCGAAGAATGGCTAGCCAACTGGCGTATAAATGTGAATGAACAAAAGTGTAAGCACGTTACGTTTTCGCTAAGACCAAAACTGAACAATATTTTAGTACCCCAAGCGAATGAAGTAACTTATCTTGGTATTCACCTAGATAGAAGACTTACGTGGAGAAAACATATATCTAATAAAATAACTTGCATGAAGATAAGAGCGGCAAATTTAAATTGGCTTTTAAATAAAAACTCCAAACTTAGCCTAGACAACAAAGTACTTTTATATAATGCAGTCATAAAGCCGATTTGGATGTATGACATTCAACTGTGGGGTACGACCTGTGCAACTAATATTGAAATAATACAAAGGTTCCTATCGAAAATGCTACGAACAATTACGTGTTCACCATGGTACACGCGTTAGTATAAATATATCGGGTGATTTTTTAAGAGCTTGATAACTTTTTTTAAAAAAAAACGCATAAAATTTGCAAAATCTCATCGGTTCTTTATTTGAAACGTTAGATTGGTTCATGACATTTACTTTTTGAAGATAATTTCATTTAAATGTTGACCGCGGCTGCGTCTTAGGTGGTCCATTCGGAAAGTCCAATTTTGGGCAACTTTTTCGAGCATTTCGGCCGGAATAGCCCGAATTTCTTCGGAAATGTTGTCTTCCAAAGCTGGAATAGTTGCTGGCTTATTTCTGTAGACTTTAGACTTGACGTAGCCCCACAAAAAATAGTCTAAAGGCATTAAATCGCATGATCTTGGTGGCCAACTTACGGGTCCATTTCTTGAGATGAATTGTTCTCCGAAGTTTTCCTCATGGCCAGAATCGCGAGCTGTGTGGCATGTAGCGCCA
The DNA here is from genome assembly GCF_024586455.1 of Bactrocera neohumeralis. Lineage (NCBI taxonomy): Eukaryota > Metazoa > Arthropoda > Insecta > Diptera > Tephritidae > Bactrocera > Bactrocera neohumeralis. The sequence continues at coordinate 15,574 of NW_026091807.1, read as the reverse complement.
TCTTGTTGAAACACATGTCAACCAAGTTCAGTTCTTCCATTTTTGGCAACAAAAGTTTGTTAGCATCGAACGATAGCGATCGCCATTCACCGTAACGTTGCGTCCAACAGCATCTTTGAAAAAATACGGTCCAATGATTCCACCAGCGTACAAACCACACCAAACAGTGCATTTTTCGGGATGCATGGGCAGTTCTTGAACGGCTTCTGGTTGCTCTTCACCCCAAATGCGGCAATTTTGCTTATTTACGTAGCCATTCAACCAGAAATGAGCCTCATCGCTGAACAAAATTTGTCGATAAAAAAGCGGATTTTCTGCCAACTTTTCTAGGGCCCATTCACTGAAAATTCGACGTTGTGGCAGATCGTTCGGCTTCAGTTCTTGCACGAGCTGTATTTTATACGGTTTTACACCAAGATCTTTGCGTAAAATCTTCCATGTGGTCGAATAACACAAACCCAATTGCTGCGAACGGCGACGAATCGACATTTCACGGTCTTCAGCCACACACTCAGAAACAGACGCAATATTCTCTTCTGTACGCACTGTACGCATTCGTGTGGTTGGTTTAATGTCCAATAAAGTAAACTGAGTGCGAAACTTGGTCACAATCGCATTAATTGTTTGCTCACTTGGTCGATTATGTAGACCATAAATCGGACGTAAAGCGCGAAACACATTTCGAACCGAACACTGATTTTGGTAATAAAATTCAATGATTTGCAAGCGTTGCTCGTTAGTAAGTCTATTCATGATGAAATGTCAAAGCATACTGAGCATCTTCTCTTTGACACCATGTCTGAAATCCCACGTGATCTGTCAAATACTAATGCATGAAAATCCTAACCTCAAAAAAATCACCCGATACATTAGAAGAAGACAGCAGAGTTAAATATACATACATATATCTAAACTTCGAGATCACCCAAACACTTTGGCTAATGCTTTGGTACATTCCTGCCATCAAACAAGCCTTAAAAGAAGAGATATGCCTTCGTACTAAAGAGCAATGTATCACCAAAACAGCTCAATCACTTGCTTGAGCTTGTCTAGTTTTTAAATAGATGTAATATTTTATAACTTAGTGTTAGGCTTTTAAAACAAAAAGCAGATTCAATAAATAAAAAAAGATATTGCAAAAAACATTTTATCCAAATATATTATGTTTTCCTCCACACTTTAATCTTTCACGAACATGCATCAAAGAAATAAAAAATAAGTGTACTACAATATGCTGTTTGATAATATTGAAAACATTTCAAAATGAAACAAGTAAGGAAGGGCTAAGTTCGGGTGTCACCGAACATTTTATACTCTCGCATGATAAAGTGATAATCGAGATTTCATTATCCGTCATTTACATACTTTTTTATTTGCTGTAAAATTAATTATATTAGTAGTTCCTGAGATATGGTTTTTGGTCCATAAGTGGGCGAGGCCACGCTTATTTTCAATTTTTAAAAGAAGCCTGGGTGCAGCTTCCTTCTGCAATTTCTTCCGTAAAATTTAGTGTTTCTGACGTTTTTTGTTAGTCGGTTAACGCACTTTTAGTGATTTTCAACATAACCTTTTTATGGGAGGTGGGCGAGGTTATTATCTGATTTCTTCCATTTTTGAACTGTATATGGAAATGCCTGAAGAAAACGACTCTGTAGAGTTTGGTTGACATAGCTATAGTAGTTTCCGAGATATGTACAAAAAACTTAGTAGGCGGCGGGCCACGCCCACTTTTCTAAAAAAATTACGTTCAAATATGCCCCTCCCTAATGCGATCCTTTGTGCCACATTTCACTTTAATATCTTTATTTATGGCTTAGTTATGACACTTTATAAGTTTTCAGTTTCCGCCATTTTGCGGGCGTGGCAGTAGGCCGATTTTGCCCATCTTCGAACTTAACCTGCTTATGGAGCCAGGAAATACGTGTACCAAGTTTCATCATGATATCTCAATTTTTACTCAAGTTACAGCTTGCACGGACGGACGGACAGACGGACGGACAGACAGACATCCGGATTTCAACTCTACTCGTCACCCTGATCACTTTGGTATACATAACCTTATATCTGACTCTTTTAGTTTTAGGACTTACAAACAACCGTTATGTGAACAAAACTATAATACTCTCCTTAGCAACTTTGTAGCGAGAGTATAAAAATTATTGGAGCACCAACGCATTTGCTGGTCACCAGTTTTGCGAATATGTATTAGTAAAGTTTTTGTAAACAATAGTTTGTTTATAGGTCTAGTCGGGAATTTTGCGATTAGTTTTAGTTCGTTCAAGCAATTGTTCTGAACAATCAGAGGTTCTAATGGTATTCAAAGCTTAAAGCTTTTCTATGGTTTGAGGTTTAGAATTCGTGAATATAATTTGAATATTTTACTAACTATAAGAAAGCTATAGAAAAGCGATTTTCGCAAACATTCGCATACTACATATTTAACACACAAAAAGTGGAGAATTAGGAAGATAGAACATTGTAACGCAAATAAAAACCTGATGATTACCCTCCAGAGTGAGGGCTGCAATCCGCGTGAGTGCGGAATCAGCCGAGCCATGAAAGACAAGAGATCTTTTAAGCGACGAAATCTAAAACTGCTCAGCTACAAAACAAAAATTTCAACATCTATCGTTTGAAATTACATCATAATGAAATGTTACGATTTTATTTATTAAGTAAAAGAAAGTTCAGACCGAACGTGTTAATCTAGTAATTTGTTAGTTGATATTTCGTTAAAACAATTAACTGTGAACATACTCTTTGCTCTACCTCAGTAGTGAGTGAAAATTTTGTTTCAAAACTTTTGAAAAATTTGTCAAAAACTATCTTGTAGTGGACAGCAAAAGTATTTTTTCGTTATCCGAGTGAGATGATACCAAGTAACGAAAAAAACTATCATGCTTGCAAGTTTGGTACTTCGCTACTCGGTAAAATGGTAATCTGTCTATTTTAGAAAAAAAAAACACATAAAAAACTACACCGAGTAATGGCAAACGAACTAACAAAGCTGGTCTGAATACCTCTATTATCTTTCCATTTACGAAAAGTGAGTCAAATAAATCAAATGTGCATTAATGAAAATTAAAATCATGACAAATGCGGTGAAAAGGTTAGTTAAGTTCAAAATTTGATTACAATATCTTAAAAGTAAGGGGTTAAACTGCCTCTAGGAACGAACCGGGATAAAATATTTAATTTCTGACAAGAGAAAATAACTGCAAACTGTTCCATTTAGGGCACTTATTATAAATGTTATGCAAAGCATTTCCTTACGACTAGTATGTGGCTAATCCTTAACCTCAAATCCCATCGGAAATGCCCCAAGGCGAAAGTTATAATTGTGTTTGATTATCAGAATAGATTTGCTAACTAGGGTTTCACACTACCGAACCATATTCTAATATAGGTCTAACCAAAGTTGTAAACAGTGTTTTAGTAATATGCGGATCTCTAAATTCTTTAAACCAACATTTAACAAAACAGAGAATAACCTTTGCTTTCACGACTACGGTATCAAAATGAGGTTTAAAATTAAACCTGAAGGCAATAGGAACTCCACAATCAAAAAAGTTAAAAACTTACTTTAGTCTCTAGTTTTTAATTCCATTTCAGCAATGATCTACGGAAAAAGCACATCGCCTTTCATGTTTGGAGATTCAATGGCAAATCATTTCTCTTACACCTGGCAACCAAGGTGTTTAAGAATCTTGTGTTTTATTATAAAGATAAGAAGAGAAGAGGAAACTAACGGAGATATCGAAAAAGTTATATGGTGGGCAATGATAGCTTCAAATAGTTTCGGTATAACTGAAAGTTTTGTAATACCTCTATAGTATTCAATGTATGTATAATCTAAATCCGATTTTATGCGAAGGGATTACAAATGGTTGACCATATTACGGTAGAAAGTCCTCTATTAAACTTTTTATACTCTTGCAACATGTTGCTACAGAGTATAATAGTTTTTTTCACCGAAAGTGTGTATGTATTATCTAAACCCAATCGAGATAGATACAGGGCTATATATGTACATTCTTATCTATTGTATAGTTGCGAATGAGAATTGGCAAAAAGTACATCTCATGTTTAATAGAGACAGGTGCAAATGTGCCACTTAGGCAGCAATGTGTTTATGAAAAAAAAATTGATTACAAAAATGTCTTGTGAAATTTTATGGTTTGGGAATCATTGCGATTGCGGATAAAGGTTCGTTATCGTTAGAAGTTGAAGTTGAAGTTGATAATATAAGAACTGAACACATTCTTATCGTAGTTGATCATTGTTCCAATTACATAGAATTTAATGCTAAGAGATATTTTTTCTCCGGTAAGACAAATATACACGAAGAGGTCGAATTAAAAAGCGTATGCAATATTATAGAAAAAGTGCCAGAAATTGGTGTCCCGTCCCAATATAAAAACGATGCTATTAAACTAATTAATGAATACAATCCTGCAGTTAACCCGATTGAACATCCTTAGCTGAAAATAGTCCCAAAAGACGACCTGTTTATCTGCAGCAGAGCGTATCGTTGTTACATAAGAGTCAAGCATATGTATGAGTGGTTAAAACTTGTAATACGCAAATATAGCCAGTAAAGTAGTCCGCAAAGAAAAAAGATGGAAGATGTCGTGTTTGCATAGACTTCTCTTAAAAGATAGTTTCTCTGTTCCAGTGAACGACGAAGTGTTAAAGAAGATGCAATCAGCGAAATTCGTTTCGGAAATGGACCTCAGAAACGGGTTCTTTCACATGCCAATCGAAGAAAGTAGTAAAAATTATACAGCATACCAGAGAATATTTATTTTAATTTGTTAAGACACCCTTTGGATTTTGTAACCCACCATCAGTGTTCATACGGTACGTAAGCTGTATTTTTCGGCAGATGATAAACGACGGTATCATGGAGTTACATGTAGACGATATTGTTGCTTTCGGTTTTGCAGAAAAAATGTGTTTTTTGGTCTGGAAGAGGCGTCCAAGCTTTTTTATTACAAATTCAGAAGGCACAGCAAAATGATGAGCACCTAAAAGCGATAACTGCAATTCTCGACGATAAACCATACGCATATTACGTTATGAAAAACGGAATGTTATATAAGCAATGGAAAGGTCAAGAGCTATTGGTAGTACCGAGAAATATGGGAAAAGATATATGAACTCGTAGAAAACGACGCATGCGAACGACCAAGATTTTTTCATAGCACATTGAGAAAAGAAGGTGAAGTAGCACATATCAAACTGCGTTGAGTGTATAGTACTCATCGCAAAGCAGGAAAGCAAGAAGAATTTTTGCATTGTGTAGTTAAGAGTAACTGCCCACTGGCAATGCATAATAAAGCATTTGAGTATTTGGCCACCATTTTTGAGAATCCTCAACGTATGTATAATCAGTAAAGAATTTTGTAACGAAAATAATATTGATAGGCGTTCCGTGGGGCAATGTCAATTGACAATCTACAAATCCTACTAGTCAATTTAGGAATTCTTTCAATGTTGGCGAAGTTGTCAGCTAATGATCCAAAAAACGAAAAAGCAGTACAAAATACCAAAATGGAGATTTCTTCTTCTTCTTTACTGGCGCACCATGCGTTTCTTTATTTCGAAAAGTGGCGCCAATTGCATATTCCAAGCGAGGCCAGGTCCTTCTCCACTTGATCCTTCCAACGGAGTGGAGGTCATCTTCTTCCTTTGCTTCCGCCGGCGGGTTCCGCGTCGAGTACTTTCAGAGCTGGAGTGTTTTCGTCCATTCGAACAACATGATCTTGCCAGCGTAACCGCTGTCTTTAAATTCACTGAATTATGTTAATGTCGTCGTATATCTCATACAGCTCATCGTTCCATCGAATGCGATATTCGCCGTGTCCAACGCGGAAAAGACCATAAACCCTTCGCAGAACTTTTCTCTCGAAAACTCGCAACGTTAAACAACTCATCTGTTGTTGTCATCGTCCAAGCCTCTGGACCATATAGCAGGACGGGAATAATGAGGGACTTTTTGGTTTGATTTGGTTTTTGTTCGTCGAGAGAGGACTTGACTTCTCAATTGCCTACTTAGTCCGAAGTAGAACCTGTGACATTGTTGGTGGGGTTTATACTGGTTCCAAGATAGACAACGGTGACGTGAGAGCCAAGTCGCGAAAGCGACGACAGTTTGTTTGATGACAGGAGAAATTTCATTTTGCTCTTGTTCACTACCAGACCCATTTGCTTTGCTTTTTTGTCCAGTCTGAAGGAATGAGAACTTACGGCGCGGTATTAGACAAATTTATAAGTGCTTCGTTAAGGTGAAATCATATATCTCCGGTCCAACTGACCGATTCCTACGTCACAGTGTGAAAATGGAAATCGGACTACAATCACTCCCATTTTTCATGTAACAAAATTTTAAATTCGTTTTGATTCTTTCACTTATATTGAAATCAAGAAGAAATTAATATAACGAGAAAAACTTAGTACGAATAATTCCTTCAGAGTATGTTACATTATAACTAAAAATTTGCCAAGTCCAGCTAATACTATTCTTGCTTCCGGTACCAAATATGTTGTGCCTTTTCACTGAAAATATCGTGCATTATATGGGATATACAATTGAAACTTAGAGATATTGTTTTTCGGATAATATTATGTCAGTATGTCTAAAATTATCAATACTTCCTTCAGCTCCCATATACCTACTACAACGATTTTTGAACTTCCGGATGACCTTATACCGTATAATACGGCCGAGCGTATTTTGCGGATAACAGTGTGTTTTTGTGCCTAAAATATATAAAATTTGACGAAAACTTGACCTATCCCCCATATGTCATATATCAGGATTTTCATACATCCGAATAACTATACTTTATGAAACCCAGGATACATAAGATAAAATCGGATGACACTACCCAAACTCCCATATACTACATATAATTATTTTCGTTTCTCTAACAAACTTTCTTCCGAATATGGCGGTCAGTGTATGAGTTATATAAAGTATACAAGGTGTATTCCAAACAAAGAAAAACTTCAATACAGCTTTATGCACGGTCCAAAGCATGTCGAACGAGTGTTTTAGCCCGTTAGCCGGTATGGCCGTCAGTATGCCGGTGCAAGCTTTTTGAATGGCCTCTACGTCTGCATAACGCTTTCCTTTCATGGGCAAATATGCAATGCCATATCAGGTTAATATGGGGAGTGGTTAATGGTTAAAATGTGATATTTATCAAATAATCGGTCACAAGCGTTGATCGAAGAGATTATTATTTCGGCTGATTTTTGATAAATCACGCAAAATTTCGATGGAATTCCTGGTGATGACGGATTTTGATTGGCCCACATGTTGATCGTCATTTAAGTCCTCACGACCACTGTGCAAAATCCGAAGCTGTGCGGCTTTCTATGTAACCAGTTTTTTTTGTGCACACACGAGTACATACATACATACATATGTACTTTATGTAATGAATCTCGTCATCAACAATTGAACGGACAATTTCAATGCAAAGTATGGCGATTTTGGCTTATTTTTGCATGTGATTCATGATTGGCATTGCGCTTACATTGAGATGAGATTGGTTTGATATTGAAGTACCGAGATAAAATTTTTTGCACCCTGTATGCACTTTCAAAAGTATTTTAATTGTTGCGTACTTCATGAATATCGAATAATTTTCTAGTTATAATTAACAATTAATTATAGCAATTTTTACTAAAACTGGTAGTACAACAACAACTAGTTCAGTTAGTTCATTATAATATGTCCCATAGAAGGAAAACCGTGAAAATATGCTGTCGTGCTCGCATTGACCAATTCTCAGAAATTACTGAAGCGCTCGAGTAAGCCGCACGTAATTTGGATTACACGGAGCATTAGTCAACTCAATACGATGCAGAAAGCGAATGAGTTGTGTGGTTGACCTGGTCAGGTGATAGCCGTGATGCATCACTAAATGAGAGCGTGCAAATCCGAGTCATCGCAAGTGATGGTTTGAGTTGCCAACTGTTGACTGTCATATCCAGTGGCGTAGCTACAACTTCGGACGCACGGGGCCAAGGATTGTCTGCCGCCCCCTTTATCTACTTACCTACAAGTTTCATGAGGAGGTTCGAACAAAAGTGAATTTTTACAAAATACCTTCGATATTAAGTATATAAAATTTAGGAACTAGAAGCCACGCATATTCTGAAGTTCCAAAATTCTCACAATACAGTTTTTGAGGAAATAGATAGTAATGAAAATTAACAGTCAGCCTCGGATGAGAGACCCTCCTTTTTATGACGACCATGGCAAACGAAATAAGGACTACGATTTGAGGGCATGGACCTGGAATGTCCGGACCCTTAATTGGGAAGGTTCCGCTGCCCAGCAGGTTGATGTCCTCGCGAAAATAAAGGCTGACATCACCGCCGTCCAAGAAATGCGATGAACGGGGCAAGGACAAACACAACGAAGGTTCGACGTCGAGAAACTGCAATCACAACAGACAGCCGAACGATTTTCTACTCGGCTTGCACTCCTGCTCTCTGAGAGCACTCGTCAACAACACGGTATAAGGGAACTGTGGGATGGCATTTCAAACTCTTTACGTACAGCTGCAACCGAAACCATTGGTTTTCGGAAAGTGCAAAAGAACAGCTGGTACGACGAGGAGTGTCGTGTCGCAGCGGAGAGAAAAACAGGCTGCCTACCTCGCAACGTTACGATCGACCACTACAAGTGCGGGATGGGATAGATACCGAGAGTTGAAAAGGGAAGCGAGACGCATATGCAGACAGAAAAAGAAGAGGCTGAAATGCATGAGTACGAAGAGCTTGATAAGCTGGCCGACAAGGGTAATGCTCGAAAATTCTACGAAAAAATGCGGCGGAGCATACTCGTGTAGAACCCCCAAAGGTGATCTAGTGATCGATGCCCAGAGTATACTTAAATTATGGAGGGAACACTTCTCCAGCCTGCTGAATGGCAGTGAACACACAACACCAGGAGAAGGAGAACCCGATTCCCCAATCGATGATGATGGAGCAGACGCTCCATTACCCGACCATGAAGAAGTTCGAATAGCAATTGCCCGCCTGAAGAACAACAAAGCGGCAGGGGCCGACGGATTGCCGGCCGAGCTATTCAAACACGGCATCGAAGAACTGATAAGGAGCATGCATCAGCTTCTTTGTAAAATATGGTTGGACGAAAGCATGCCCAACGATTGGAATTTAAGTTCGCTATGCCTAATCCATAAAAAAGGAGACCTCACAATCTGCGCCAACTACCGTGGGATTAGCCTCCTCAACATCGCATATAAGGTTCTATCGAGTGTAACGAGTGTGAAAGATTAAAGCGCACTGTCAACAAACTAATTGAACCTGATCAGTGTGACTTAAGATCTTGCAAATCGACAACTGACCTGATATTTACCATGCGCCAAATCTTGGAAAAGACCCCTGAAAAGAGAATCGACACACACCACCTCTTCGTCGATTTCAAAGCTGCTTTCGACAGCACGAAAAGGAGCTGCCTTTATGCCGCGATGTCTGAATTTGGTATCCCCGCGAAACTAATACGGCTGTGTAAACTGACTTTGAATAACACCAAAAGCTCCGTCAGGATCGGGAAGGACCTCTCCGAGCCGTTCGATACCAAACGAGGTTTCAGACAAGCTGCAGAACTAAATAGAAAAGGTACCATCTTCTATAAGAGTGTACAGCTGCTGGCGTATGCCGATGATATTGATATGAGTCGACGTTACGAGTTTTCGAGAGAAAAATTTTGCGAAAGGTTTATGGTGCTTTGCGTATTGGCCACGGCGAATATCGCATTCGATGGAACGATGAGCTGTACGAGATATACGATGACATTGACATAGTTCAGCGAATTGAAAGACAGCTAGACTCTGGCTAGGTCATGTTGTCCGGATGGATGAAAACACTCCAGCTCTGAAAGTATTCGACGCAGTACCCGCCGGGGGAGGCAGAGGAAGAGGAAGACCTCCACTCCGTTGGAAGGACCAGGTGGAGAAGGACCTGGCTTCGCTTGGAATATCCAATTGGAGCCACGTAGCGAAGAAACGAAAGAAGAAACGACTGGCGCGCTGTCGTTAACTCGGCTATAATCGCGTAAGCGGTGTCTACGCCAATTAAGAAGAAGAAGAAGATAGTAAATTTACAAGACATCTTATTAAAAGCCTTAGAAAAAAAACATTTTCGCCCTATATCTTGTACACTTTTGACAGAATTTGCAGGAATTTTTGCCCGAATTGGAGTTTTTAAATACCATTTTGCCGCTTCCCAAGACGTTGCCCCCGGGGCGACGGCCCCCTTCACCCCTTCCCCTAGCTACGCCACTGGTCATATCTGTAAACTGCTCACCACATCTGAATACCTTTGGCTGTTCAATTTCCATTTCTACAATTTCTAGACTTTCATATTATCTCTATTTTTATAAAACAACAATCACGCTCGATATTTTATTCCAAGTAATTTCCCTGAATATTTATATAATTTAGTTTATTATAATATTTTCTCATCTTATATGAATAGCTATTTTTGTATATAAATGCAAAGCGCTATTCCGAGTATAATCAAACCGTTAGTGGCTGTTCTAGAGGAACTTTCTTAGCAAATACTCAGAAACATCCTTGAAAAAAAATAATTCAGCAAAAATGCGTACGTTCGGCGTTTGCTTAGTACTGGTGTTGTTCGTGGCGATGCTGGTCGGCACCAGCGGTAATCCCGTCGGCGATAATAATCCTCACATTAGAGGCAGCCGATCATCCGGTCATTCAACAATCTTTGTCAACTGTCGACGACCAGCAAGGACATGAGAATGAAGACGGTCGCTTGGCACGGGGCTACGGAGGCCACCATGGTGAGCATCATGACGGGTATTATGGTTGGCATCATGGTGGGCATCATGGTTAGAGTCACTACAAATTAAAAAAAATATCTTTATTTTGAATTGTGAAAATAAACATTTGATTTAACAAATTATTGGAATAAAACTAAAAAAACTTGCAAGAATAAATTTTGTGTTCTCTTTAAAATAATCACGAAAATATTGTGTAAAATGAAATTTAAAACTCTTTCAGTATCAGCCAATCCAATGTTAAATTAAATTGTTGTCCCAGTGCATAGATCTTTTAGAAGATCACACATTTCTTTTCAGCAATTTCAACTGTATTAATGAGTTCCTAAAGTTAATAGTAAGTGCAGAATTTTAATTGGTTAAAAATAAGAAATGTGAGTCGAAAAACGTAATAATACTTAAAAATATATGAAGTTGATTTACAACCATAAAGTCGATAAAAAAATGCTTATATCAGGTTGGTGAATGGACGTGGAAGTGAATGTGATGTCGAAACTGCTCGACGAAATGTCATTCAAAAAATGAGCCAATCAAGGTGATGCTAATGTTTTTCCACAGGGTGACACGGTCAACAAGGAATACTATTTGTCCATTTTGAAGCGTCTGCGTAAGAAATTTGTCGTAAACGACGGATTTGTGGGCAAAGTTCATTTGTCGATAATCCAGAACCAAAATACCTCAACAACTTCCTGTACTAAAAGGGTACAACACTCACTCTATCCCCCAACAGCTAAATACTTGGGAGTGGAAACTGACACAAACTGTCCTGGAAAATAAATATAAAAGAATAAAAAAGCATATTTGGCCTACTATACTTGCAAGAGAATCGTCTTCCAGAAAGGTGGGGCACTCAAACCCAGTATAATCATATGGACGTATACAGCTGTCATAAGACCAATACTTACATATGGAGCCTGGTATGGTGGCCAGCGGTAAACAAACAGTACAACATTAGAAAATTAAATGGAATACAAAGAGCAGCTTGTGCAGGAGTTACTGGTGCAATCAAGTCATGTCCGACTGACGCGCTCAATGTGGTCCTGCATCAACTACCCACGGACATCTTTATTCACAAAACAGCAGCATATGCGGCGATAAGAATAAAATAATTGGGTGGTTGGAATCAGCAGAACTACGGACATAGTGTAATACTAAACAAGCTCACCATTAGTAAATCAGACTACATTATCATTATCCCAAAGCTGGATTTCAATAGACACTGCTAGGTGAGGATACCATCTAGACGAGAATGGAGAAGAGGTTCAATAGGAGAGGAGGATACCATCTCAGTCTATACCGACTGGCCCAAAATGGACTGCGGAGTAGGCACGGGGGTATTCTCCGCTGATCTAGGCATATCTCTATCAATACTTCTACCGAACTCGGCTAGCATCTTCTAAGCAGAAGTACTAGGCATAGAAAAAGCCTGCAAAGTTCTTTTAGAAAACCACGGGAATATACATAAAGCAACTATATTTACGGATAGCCAGGCGGCGCTCCTGGCCTTCTAGCATAGTTGACAACTGCAAGAGAGCACTACGCTCAATAAAAGACAAGCTCCAACTAGACTTGATCTGGGTTCCCGGCCACAGGAACATTTTCGGTAACGAAAAAGCAGACGAGTTGGCAAAGGCAGGAGCTTTCCTCAACGAATCCGAGGCGGAGCTAATACTAAGCCCGCTAGGATCGATCAAAGGAGAGATCAATAGACAATTTCAACAAGTTGCAAATAACAGGTGGAAAAACATTACAAAATGCGTCATTACTAAACAATTATGGCCAACATATGACAGGAAAAGAACCAACGACCTACCAAATAGGTCAAGAAAAAGCATCTACAGAGTAACAGCTACCACAACAGGGCACTGGTCATTTGGGGAACATGCGTCCAAAATGGGTATGCCTACAACAACATCTGCCGAGGCTGCGGAATAGCAGGGAACAAGGAAACAATTTTCCACTTTCTCTGTGAATGCCCAGCCCTAGCACTGATCCGACACAAAACATTTGGAATCCATCAAACACCAAACCTTGAATGGATTTCTACTAAAAGCTTATCAGACATAAGTAGCTTCATCGAAACCTCAAAATGGTTTGAAAGGGAAGGTGAAACGTGATAGCAGATACAGAAGGTTCTATGAATAGTGTACCAAAATGGCACATGAAGTGCTAATTGAGACCGATAGTGCTGCTCTCCTACCTACCTACCTACCTACCTGTCGATAATCACATTCTGGTTTAATTTGTTTGAACTTTCGGTCAAACTCGAAAAGAGAGCGTTGGCTCATCCAGCGTGCTCGCCATATTTTTTTTCTATCTGTTACTTTGCTTCTGATTTCAAAACTGAACAATCCGCTTTCGGGAACGTGCCAGGAGTCCTTTGAAGCCATTAATAGTCATTCACTGAAGTCACTGAAGGCCATCACAGCCGAATCTAATATAAGTGTGTGAAAAATTGGATTAAGCGTTGCCATTTTTAAATGCGAAAATAATAAATAGTTTTTACTTTATTATAAAAACAATAATGAGTGCTTCGCAGTCTCACCACCAAGGCCGTAGGCATTCTTTAAATGCCTACTTCAGCTTTGTCGAGGCAACAAAAACAACGCCTGACAAAAAAAAAATGTAACGACTATGATGAGTCATCGCGGCGATCAGCCGAAATGAAAAATAAGCAAGCGCAGTCAGCAGAAGCAGCAGTAAACAACAATCGGGCAACAATAAATGCGCCAACAACAGACACTATGCATGCAGTATATCGAACAGCAAAGGAAAACAAAACGCAAGGTGCGTATGTACAGATCCGACAAAAACACTGGAATCCACCAAGCACCAAATCTTGAATGGATTTCCACCAAAAGCATATCGGACATAAGTAGTTTCATCGAAACCTCAAAATGGTTTGAGAGAGAAGGTGAAACGTAATAGCAGATACAGGTGGTTGTACGAATAGTGTATCAAAATGGCACATCAAGTGCTAATTGAGCCCGATAGGGTTGCACTCCTACCTACCTACCTAACTCGTGTGCGTGTAATTTTTTGTCCTCTGCTCAGCTGGTTTATGTCCTCGTTAGAAATGAAGGCTGACATCACCGCTGTCCAAGAAATGCTATGGACGGGACAAGGACTGAGACGAGTAGGTCCTTGTGCCATTTACAATAGTGGCCATATAAAGGAGCGCAAATTGGGGTGTGGATTCGTGGTAGGAGAGAGGACTGTCGCCAAGTACTGTCATTCACCCCGGTGGATGAACGTCTACCCACAAGAGAAGGACGATGTGACCACAGATACCTTCTATGAGCGCTTGGTGCGCACCTATCAAAGCTGCCCCCGCCACATTGTTAAAATCATGCTTGGCGACTTTAACGCCAGGGTGGGCAACAACAAAACATCCCCATATGGATCGAGGCTGATCGACTTCGCCGGGGCCCGAAATATGGTTATCTGTAGTACTTGATTCCAGCATAAGACGATTTATCAAGCTACCTGGCTGTCTCTGGATCGAAAAACCACCAACCAGATCGATCATGTTTTAATAGACGGAAGACACGTCTCCAGTGTTTTAGATGTATGTGCACTTCGAGGTCCAAACATCGACTCGGACCACTATCTTATTGCAGCCAAGATTCGCACCCGCCTCTGTGCAACAAAAAACGCACGCCAACAAACGCAAGCCAACAAACGCAAAGAAGGTTCGACGTCGAGAAACTGCAATCACAACAGACAGCCGAGCGTTTTTCACATAACTTGCACTTTGAGCTCCTTATGTACAGCTGCGCAACCGAAACCAGCGGTTTGCGAAAAAATGCAAAAGAACAGCTGGTACGACGAGGCGTGCCGGGCTACGGCGGAGAGAACACCGCCTGCCAGAGAACTGCAACGAGTAATACCTTGTTTATACTTAAGTACTGATCCGTTACTCTGTCTGATTCTGTCAGTTCGATTCACGTACACGAATCGAACAGTTTGTCCTCAAATCAGCGATAGAGAACAACTTTGAATCACTAGCGATCAGCTTATACCTGATTTGTTAATAAACGTTCGTACCAGCAGAAAATACCCGAAGTGATGCAAGCTTCAATGATTGAAATGATCGACAGAGTTTGGTTTGTTTATCATCCCCTAAACACTGATTTACTATGTAGTGCACTTTTGTTCTATTTCAAATACATATGTATATTTATATATACATGTATGTATGTATATATGTATAATGGAAACTCCATCGAGTACATACATACAACAAATGAATGTATGTATATATGTATGACGTACGCGATGGAATTTCCATTGTTTACGCTTCGAAAATTTGTAACATCCGCACATTTTCAAAGCTGATACATTTTTTGCCATACATGATTCAAATCAGTCCAGCAGAAAATTGTTGTTGTTTGCTGTACTAATAGATTTACTCGTAGATTTACTTATAGTTTACCCGAAGTTTCACATTGATTCAAGCAATCGTCGCAACGCTATGAACTGACATGATACGATTGCAACCGAAGCCAACCATATGTTTACAGGATCGTGATTGCCGAAGAACATATTTTTCGTGTTGCATCAAATCAGTTGACGCTGGCGGCTACTCGAATTGATTAACAATGTTGTCTATGCTGAACTGAATTAATTTGATTGTGTTTTTGGCACGACTGTTTGTTCAGATTTTATACTCGTTACGCTCTCTGCTGCCTACCTCCAACGTTAAGATCGACCACAAACGTGGGTGGGCGG